>NW_017306802.1:987742-1001142 GCF_000935625.1 Nanorana parkeri
CATTATTTGCTGTTGTGATTGCCCAGGCAGATTACAGTAATCTTGCTAAACAAGACGTTTGGTTCCCAGTTGCATTAATTCACAGGAGATCCAAATGGCTGCTGGTCAATGTTTTTTTGACACCTAATGACTTCGACTATTGCTCAAGCCTATGGGAATTACAGCTGTCCATCAGCAATCAGCATTGCAAGGCAATTTTAGCAAGGATGAGCTTGGACGTACTTGTCTTGTGCTAGCTATTATCGGTAGCCTACTTGGCAGTGCTGTGGCTAATTAATGCCTTCGTTTTCTTCTGTAGCCTTTGGCTACATTTAATACATATGTATTTATAGGTATATGTGTGTGCTTGTCATTTGTGTATCATAATTATAAAATAATTACAGACATCACTAGGTAAAATTTACTGACACAGTGTAACAATGATCTACGTACATTCAATGTCAATGTGCTTTAGAAATCATTTTATTATTATTATTATTATTATTATTATTATTATACAGGAGAGCTTACAATCTTGTAGTAGGGGCATGTGATACAAACGGTAATAATTATTTAGATTGAGTTAGTGGAAGAAGTAAAAGGACAGTTATGTTGAGGTGGTATAGGCTTCCCCGAAGAGATGTGTTTTCAAGGGATGTTGCTATATATTGTATATAGCATGATCTCATCTTGGATATATAGAAATGTAACTGAGTGGCAAACTACACACCATCCTCTGATTATTTAACTGGCCTGGTTTTGGGTTGCTTATTTCAAGTAGGGGACATGATAATCTCCATACCCCTTTATCTCTGCAGGAAATCTATTTTATGCTTTTTACATACTGTATGAAACATTACATTGCATGATTACCATCTCTAAATTGTTTTTTTTTATGAACAGCTGTATAAAAAATCAAATATCAGCTCAAACTTTTTAGGACACATTGCCATAACAACATTGGTCTGCCCATAGTGAAGGTCTGCTGTCATTTTTGGTGGTGGTGCTTTTTTTTAACACTTTAGTAATATTGCATATTAAAGAACCACTATCATAACAAAAACATTATTGTATTCTTTTACCTAATATACATCATTAACACTTGTAAAGATTTTTTTTCACATTCCTTTATTTTTCTCTACATTGGCAGGGTTATTCACTAAAGGGTGAAGGGTTTGGAGAAGGCAGGAGAAGTGAACAATCTAGGACAACATAGCTGAACTGGAAAGTGAGCTGAATTGGAGAATTTTTCCATATCAGCTACGTTGTCCTATATTGTTCACTTCTCCTGTCTTCTCCAAACTCTTCACTCTTCAGGGCCAATTCACACCATAAACGGTGTGTTCCAGAGCGGTCAGCTGCTTGAACGCACTGTATTGCATTCCGGCCGGCTTCCTGCGTTCAGGGGCGGGAGGGGGAGTGGCGGTGCATTGAAGTTAATGGCACCGCAGCCACGTCCCCCGCCCACAGTGCGATCAGTGCTTGCGTTCCGGTCCAGTGCGATCTGAAAAAATAGTGTTTGCAACATTTTTTCAGATCGCACTGGACCGCAATGAAGGCACAGACTTCAATGCACCGACACACTCCCTCCCGCCCCTGAAGTGCGTTCCAGAGGCTGACTGCTCAGTTTATGGTGTGAACCGGCCCTCAGGGCTTGTTCACACCATATCTGGACCAGAACGTGTTTGTCCGCACCTGAAATGCATTCCAATGTATTCTTATGGTGTTTCTGGGTTCCGTTCACACCAGTGCAGTCCATATTAGTGCGGGGGGGGGAAAAATATTGCATGCACTATTTTTTCTGGTCTGGAACACACCAAAACGCATACAAACATACTGGACTGCAATTGAAAGCCCATTTTAAGCTTTATAAAAACGCACCGGAACATGTCAAAAACACACTGCACCACATTTGCAGATCTGCTCTGGACATGGTGTGAACAAAGCAAATAAACCTGTTATAGACAGACTAAGCTTTGCAGCAAAAATGACAGTGACAGGTTGGGGCAAACTATAGCATTGGTTTAGGGGGTCGCCTTTTATTCACAGGGTTAATTTATTTTTTAGTTATTTGTTTTTGTTGGTTTAAATCTTTGCTCTTATTACACAAGCTCCTTGGTAGTGTTACAGTTTGCTGCAGCTTGTGCCATTGGCACTTTTGTTGCTTTGTCTGAAATGTAAACGTTGAGAAAATTGCAATAAAGATATGGGAATTTTTTTTTAAAAAGGGAGTACATATACTGAACACTTTCATTACATGTATTAGCTGCACACAACACACAGTGATCAGAATAAAATATTGTCCATAGTGGTAATCCTGAATTAGCATGCAACTTTTTTGCATGACGACAGCAGTGCTGGGATGAAAGGTTCATGCACACTGTAGATGGCTGTGCGACTTATGTAGAACTTCCATGTAGGATGCTACCACCATGTACATTTTGCATTGGGCGTCACATTTATTAAAACTATTGTTACTGACTCATGTGTACATTTAATTACCATGATGCATTTCTGACAGAGCATCCTTGGGGTACAATGTACTGTAATAATAAAATTAAAGTGAACTCAGAAAAGATTTAGGGCTCATGTACATGGGCATTGTCTTCCTGACTTTGACATGTATTTGAAATGTATGCCAAATGTAGGCCTGTAGATTCCGATTGAGTTCATTGGAGTAGTGTACATTTCAGTTCAGAGGCTGCATTTGACCTGCTGCGCAATTTCCTTTTTCTGGTGCAGCACTTCCCGTTGAGCTGCATACGCACATATGCTTGAGCAGCATGGAAAAACATGCATTTGACAGGAATGCCTGGTGACATGTGCCCTTACTAAAAGTGCAAGTGTATGTATGCATTTAAGTGTCAGTGTGACCATCGCTCTGTATGTCAGCACCACCACACATGCATACAGGCCTATTGTGCGTGGTAGGCTCTCTTTACTATGTTAATGTGCATTTACAAACATGGACACATTTGCTGGTACCCTTTCAACTCATTGAAACAATACTTCATACCTACTGAACACTGATGATATTAACAGAGGATTGTCTCTTGCATACCTGCATGCCTTTGGTATGTCATAAAGTAAAGCAAAGAAAGTGTGAACAGAGATACATTTTTGCCTATTCTACAAAGATATTCTAAAATGGCCTGAACAGATATGTTGATACACCTAGAAAAGATTATAAATAATTGGATCATAGAGATATTTCAGACTAACAGTTTTCTGTAATTAGTATCACACATATCTTTAATCTTGTAATCAGTCCGTTAGCCTATTTAAACCGAGAAAAGTAGTCACTCTGCTGTTTGGTATCATCATGTTCACCACACTGAACATGGACCAGAGAAAGCAAAGGAGAGAATTGTCTGGGGACAGAAAGAGAATTATAGACCAGCATGTCAAAGATAACGGCCATTTCCAAGCTGCTTGATGTTTCTGTAACTACAGTTGCAGCTATTATTAATAGGGATGCACCGATACAGGTTTTTCTGTATCGAGTACGAGTATCGATATGTTTTCTTCAGTACTCCCCGATACAGAGTACTGATATCAGAAGTCCTATTAAGGAAGCCGGGCAGCGTGTAATTACTTGCCACACGGCTTCCCGATTAGCAGGGAAGCCGTCTTCATGATCCCCCGTCACCAGGTGATGAGAGAGCATGGAGCCAGCTTTCTGGCCAACCAGAAAGCCAGGGGGTGGGTAATGACTCACCGCCTGGCTTCCTGATTGGCCAGTTTCCCGACCAATCAGGAAGCCAGGCGGCGAGTCATTACACCAGGTGACAAGGGAGCATGAAGCCAGCTTTCTGGCCAATAGGGAAGCCGGGCAGCGTGTAATTACTCAATGCTCGGCTTCCTGATACCGGAAGTTCCGGTATCAGGCTGGGAGCATTTGGGCGAATACAAGTGTAAGTGTAAGGTTCATGGGAGTGTAGCCAACTTTCCTGGATGTGGCCATAAGAGGAACATGGACCCCATATTGAATAGAAGAATAGTGGGAATGGTAAACAAAGAGCTAAGGAAAACTTCCAAAGAGATAAAAGCTGAATTCCAAGGTTACGGTACATCAGTGTCTGATTTCACCATTCGTAGCTTTTTTAGCGACAGTGGGCTCAAAAGAAGAAGACTCGGGAAGACTCAAGCCAGACTAGAATTTGCTAGCATGCATATTGACAAGACACAATGCTACTGGGAGAATGTGCTTTGAACAACTGAGACAAAACTGGAGCTTTTTGGCAAGTCAAATCAGAGATATGTTCACGGATGAACAAATTAAGCAAAGAAAAGACCACAACCTATTATGAAACATGAAGGGGGCTCGATTATGTTGTGTGGCTGTTTGTGTCTGGCATGGGGTACCTTCAATCCATGCAGAGCACAATAAAATCTCAAGATAATCAAGGAATTCTGTAGTGAAATGTACTGCCCAGTGTCAGAAAGCTCTTTCTCAGTCACAGGTCACGGGTCCTTCAGCAAGATAATGTCTCAAAGCACACAGCTAAAGTACCCAAGAATGGCTTAGAGCCAAACATTGGACTTTTCTGAAGTGACCTTGTATGAACCCTGATCTGAGTCCTATCAAACATCTATGGAAAGAAGTGAAACATGCAGCCTGGATAAGGCATCCTTCAAATCGGAGACACCTGTACAGTTTCAAAATGTTGTTTTAGTCAACATTTAGGTTATAGATTGAGTCTAGTGGTCAGTTCCTGGCTTTTTATCTGTCTGCAGCATCTAAAAAAAACCTAAAATATTAGTTGTGGGTGGCTAAAACGTTTTTATTTTTGTTTTTGCTCTGTGCGTTTTTTCTCTAATTTTCCCTCCAGCAGGATGCTCGTGTAATAAGAAAGCTCATCATAAGTTCTTTGACGATTGCTCTTTAAAAATGTTTTAAGTATTTAAAGAGAACCTGTTACAAAGTATATTACAGTGAAGGGAATATTCTAATAAAAACAGATCAGAACGAATGTATCTGAGCATTGTCTATGGTTTCAGTTGCATTTGATTTAATTGTCTGATACTTTCCTGGCCAACTTAATCGTATCAACTCCGGAGCTCCAGAGTTAGTGTTTGCATGTGCATTGCAAGCTAAAGGAGGACCTAGGCCATGGGACAGATGTGGGCTGCTATGTCTATATTGTTACACCACTGCTGGATCCCTCCTATAAATTTTCTCTCTGCACAGGCTATGTACAGCACAGTGATTATGTCACTGCTAATTTTACAATGTGATATCTGGGTTTGCAAAGGCATTTGGTGTACAAAGTGGATTTATATTCTTTGTGGCTATTTAGGAATACATTTAAGTAATATAAAATGTGCCTAGAAATCAGCTTTAAATCTCAGGGCTCATTCACACCACGTGTTGATGCACATTATGCCATGTGTCAATATTAGGGCTGTTACTGATTACAATTTTCGTGTTCGATTAATTGAATTTTTTTTTTATCGATTTAATTTCGATTAATTATAACGCACATACAGATCCAACTACATTGGCTTATACACATACAGCACAGCAATGTAGTAATAAAATGAACTAGGATCACGCTAATCCAGCACGTTATTAATCTCACGTGCCCCACTCAATATGGCCGCCGCTTGAGTGGGGCAACTCAGAATAATAGGGTGCTGGATTAGTGTGATCCTAGTTCATTTTATTACTTCATTGCTGTGCTGTATGTGTATAGGCCAATGCCTTGGCTGGCGCCCGTGCAGAAAGTTTCAAAAAAATTTTAATCGATCAAAAATTTTGTAATCGATCAAAAAGATTAACGATTAATCGAGAAATTAATCGTTAATTTGCACAGCCCTAGTCAATATGCCTTGTGTTAAGGCAGCCCGTTCAAAATGAATCAGCTGCCAACACACCACAAACGGTGCATGCACCATTTCTCAATGCAACGCACATTAGGCAACATGCATTGGGGTGGCATTCAGAATGAAAGGCACTGCATTGCATGAACACGTTGCAGTGCATTGCGGTAATGGGCATGTTGCCACAACGCACAACTCGGTAGGGTGAATGGGCCTTTAGACTCTATAGCAGACTAAAGCTGCATGCAGCCAGAAGCTCTGAGCAGTGCTCAATGCCCTGCAAGTGATTTCTTGCAGAGAATATATGCTATTCAATTGTTACATTAATAAGGACACCGCTTTCTTTAATGTGTGAACCTCTGCTTGTCCTCCTGATCTTTATGATACATTCGTTTTGTGAACAAGAATTGTCAAGCACTTTGTGACTTTGCAGTGTGGCCAGAAACTGCTCCCGCCATCTGTAAACCGTGCAGTGTTGTTCCAGCCTGTTCTGCAAATGTTCCAGCAGATCATCGTAATTATTTGTAAGATAAGGTGGAAAGGTAGATGTTTATAGTGCAGCAAAACCTGCCAACCTTTTCCTTCATTGTGGGAGTGAATTCACTCTATATTAGTTACCTTTCTTGCTGCTGGCCTCAGTTCATGATCCCTGTTACACATCAGTGAAGCACAGACCTATAGCGTATCTGCATAGATTTTATATTCAGCTGTGTGGTCAGATTATAAATGATTGAAAAACAATGCAGCACTGAGAAAACCAGCTTACTACACGCTTACCTGTGACGTGTTATTGTCGATTTCTGCTCTGTTGGATAGCAGGATTGGTGGGGCAGGGAGGTGTGTTGGGGTGCCATTCAAATGAATGGCAATGAAATGCACCTAGCACATGCTAACGCACACTAGGTGTGTTGTGCAATAGCGAGAGTTAATCGCATGAAGTCGTGCAATTAAGGCTATGATCAGATGTGAAAAGGCCCTTAGTGCTTCTCAGCATAGTTTTTTTTAGGTACTCCTTTTAATATCAGATATTTGTCATGTACCCAAAAAATCCTAATTACCTTTGATACACTATATTGACAAAAGTATTGGGTCACCCCTCCAAAACATTGGATTCAGGTGTTCTGCGAAATTTCCTTGCTACTAAATATATATCACGGTCAACTGTTAGTGGTGTTATAACAAAGTGGAAGCGACTGGGAACAACAGCAACTCAGCTTTGAAATTGACCTTTTTTTATTAGTGGAAATTAACTTCCCACTCTGTGCTCCCAATCCAGAGCTCTGTGCTAGTATAGATGAGTAATGGCCACACTCCTCCTTAAAAGCATCCCCAAGAAGACTTGTATTGCAGAGGAAGAGAGGGGGCTTGTCTGACCAGGTCAGTTAGTATGCAGTGGACAGCGGGGTTAAACTCTGGGGGCTACTGGACTGCACAGTCATATTTAGACACACCAGGCAAGTATTGTAATAGGAAAGTAGAGATAAAACTATGAAAACTGAGTCTATCAGTACAAAGTCTCTCTGACTGAATTGTTATTTAGATGACTTCAGGTAGGCTTTACACTGCAAAGCCTCCAGTTACCAGCAGGCTATACTCATTACCATTACTACATTTAGGTAGGTTGGTTTTCTTTTCATCTAACAAAGTGTGTAGAATCTAGCATGATCCTAAACATACAGATAAATACCAGTGTGACTTGGGTTACAGTAGTGCAAACTCTTATGTAAATTACATTACAATGGCCAATGCGGCATTCATAAATAAAACATTGGGAAATGTAAACAGCTATTCCTATGGCCTATTTATTATTGGAAAAACATCTATATGTATGGAAATGACTGTGTTTCACTACAGTTTCTCACTGGCAGCTGCTGTTATAAGGGTGGACTCCTCACCACAAATGAAATGCTGTGGGATATATATATATATATTTTATTTAAAACTTTATTGTGGATAGAAGTGTCCAATAAAGTGGATGAACAAATTCAGATCATGCATTACAGTTAGATTGTATGCATATCCCACACATTTCGTTTCTTATATTGACTATGGAAGGGTCAAAGCCCATTTATTTATTTTTTTGCTGTGTGTGTTTGTCTTAGTGGAGAGATTTCCCTTAATTTCCTGTGCCACGGATGCAATGGGAAATGAGAGGAAATCTCTACAAAATGAGGGAAAGAGGGTGCCCCATTTGAAAATGTATCATCTACTATTGTGCTGATGACAACTGCAAAATTCTTGATTTCCTATCACTTTCCATCTTTGTGACAATGGTCACCAGGACAAACAGAGAGGGTGATTCTAAATAAGTAGGAGCACAGCAATAACATCTTCACATGGGATTTAATCCTTCCCTACTTTATCAAAAATGTAAGAAAAACATTTAGGCTATTCATAATCTTTATGACTGAACAAGTAAATATATCCAGTGATACATTAGAAAGGGCCAGGACAGTTTTGTATTTTAGAGGTGAAGAAGACATCACAAATTATGCCAATTTAAATCTGGAAGTAAGATACTGATCTGTAGTTTGGATCTGTTAATGAGGCCCATATTAAAGTGACACAAAACTCTTTCAAGTACCTTAACTGTTAACAATATTGCACATTATTTGTGTATCACTCGGCTGTAGATCCTCAAATCATCTCTGAATTGGTGCCGACACTGTCCTTCCTTCTGGAGGGTGGATACTTTTGTTTCCCATGGTCCCTGTGTGTGTTGTAAAGTAGTCACCGCTCCAAGCTTGCTTCCGTGATGCACTACAATTTTAATACACATTAGTAAACTTAAAGTGATATTGTAGTCCATCACATGAGCGAGCTTGCAGTGGTGGCTACTTTACAACACACACAGGGACCATGGGGGGTAGCCACCCTCCAGACGGAAGGACATTGTCAGCACCAATTCAGAGATGATTTGAGGATCTACAGCTGAGTGATACACAAATGAGCTACATTTCTGTTAATAGGGTACTTGAATGCATTTTTAAAGATTTAACTCTTGAGTTTGGTGGCACTTTAAGTATAACTTGTATAAGAACTCTAGAGATTATGCATCGTCTGTGTGTATTGCACGTGGTTATATATGGCTGAAAGCTACACTAACACTGACAAAAGAGCTGATGATTTCTAATGTCTGGGAATGATGATTTGATTTTCTGTAGGAATCCGTGAGATTTCTTTATATATGTTGGTTGCCTTAGAAGTATTATGGAACTCGACAAACCATGAGTCTTGAAGATCATAAATTCTTTGCGTCCCTATGAAAATGAAAATTATTATATTCCATATTTTAGGTATTTTTGGTATTGTATATTAATAAAAGAAAAGTTCATTTTTTTTCTTATATTGAATAGAAGAAACATTAAACAAAGCATAACATTTGTTTGCTTGTGGTTACCTTTCAAATTGTATCCTTCCCATTCTTTTATATACCCTGTTTCCCCGAAAATAAGACCTACCCCGAAAATAAGACCTAGTACTATTTTGGGGAATTGCTAAAATATAAGACCTACCCCGAAAATAAGACCTAGTTGTGAATGGTCACCTAATTTTGACCATTCCCAGGGCCGGTGGTAGCATAAGGGGGAACTTGAAGAGCCGCGAGAGAGGCAGGAGAGAATCAGTGGTGCAAACAAAGCCAGCGTTAGAGGAAGCGAGACAGCACCGGAGGGAGCAGAGCCGCATAAGCCGATGCCTCCTCTATAGCGCCGGCTCCTGTCACAGGCGGAGTAATACCAAATGCACTCCGCCTATGATGAATCGATAGTGAAAGTGCGCTTCGCTCATTCTGGCCAGCGATTGGTTAGCAAATTGCTCTTGGAAAGGTACGGCACCCCTGATTGCCCTGATCACCATATTTTTGTACATGAATACATGTAGACTTTTCTACATGAATAAGTGTGGATTGTTGTACATAAAAAAAAAAAAATAAGACCTACCCCAAAAATAAGACCTAGTGTGTTTTTTTTGAGCCAAAAAATATATAAGACTGTGCCTTATTTTCGGGGAAACATGGTAGTTATAGAATATGGTTTAACTAATCATATGACTTCCATTTGAGAAAATTCTACAGTATATCTTCATAAAAGTGCAGCTTATTTATATTATATTATATACAATATATATTATTTATAAGCTTAGTTCTGGTGACTCAAAGCCCTGCCCTCTTCTTGTTAAGCCGCCCCACCTCCCCATGTCTTGGATGCTGCAAAAAGCTAACCCTCTTTTATGCACACTGCAAACAATATGTGTACTGAGATTCTGCCCCTGGGAAGGAAGAACAATAGTTCATATAAGTCAGTTTGTGTGTTGCCTGAAATTCTCCTTTAATTTAATTGGCTACCAAGTCAATGGACCCAACAAATCACAAAGGGGTATATTTATAGAGTCCCTTTATAATGTGAAAAGTGAGAACTGCATACTGCAAAGTTAATACAAGGTCACATAGAAATACATCTTTGTACCTGGCTTTGTTAGATCCGTACCCAAAAGAGGCACTGCTCTGTAGAATTATTATTTGCCTCTCTTACGAAGCACAACTCCCAAAACAGTTGATGGAAGAATAATACAGAACCTTTTACAAAACTCTTCTGTGTAACATGTGTTGCTAATTACTATAATATCAATGTTGTATTAGCTTCCTTTACTTTGTTGAACTGTTTGTGTTCCCTATATATATTAATATATTACTATCTGGTTTATATCCAGTTGATAGCCAGCATATCCTCTCTGTTTCTATGAAAAGAGCTCCTTGACAAGGTATTATGTCACTAATTAAAGTAACATGTTTCACCATGTTTTTACTGTGTGAATTAACATGTCTGCAGGTTCGTGTGTTTGTCTCAATTTTTTTATCTGGGGAGGGCCTTTAAGCCTTTTCCACACGGGAGATCCGATCAGGTACTCCTGTCAGTTTTTCTGATCCCGATCGGATGCCTAAGACTAGTCTATGCGTAGTCAGGTCTAAATGGACGGGTGTCCGTTTACACACAGTTGCCCCCGACTTCGGACAGGTCTGGAAAAACATACGGAACAGTATTACGTTTTACCGGACCTGATCGTGCCGATTCGGGGGTAATATGATTGAAACAGACACATGTCCATTTACATCCAACTCCCCATAGACCAACGTGGAGTCCAGCAGTTTTAGTTCTGGGCAGAAACAGATGTCACAGAGGTGGCATCTGATCTGTACTGCACAGATCAGGAAGGAATCCATGCACTTATCCCCTCCTGATAAGCCCATGTGAAAGGGGCCTAATTCCGATGTCCAGGTTATCTACAGTGTCCCAACTTCATTGCAAGCTGTGCTTGGGCTCTACCCTTCTCATGGTAAAGTGAACAAAAATTTAATATATTGCAGCTTACCAGTCCATAGCTGATGTGAAGGCATTAGTTTTAGTTTTGCAGGCTTTTAACCTTTATATTTATCTGCTGATTTTACATAAATCCTTTACTATGCTCTTTCACCATATTGTATCTATGTTGAAACACAGTTTTCACCCTAGAACAGGTAGTTTGTTATGACTATACAACCACAATCCCCACTTCCCGCTAACATAAGGGAGAGGTGTTGCTAGGAACAATGCTGGTTGATAACAGTGCAGCACAGGCAGAGAACACAGGAGGTTATTAGTTCATTAGATTTCTGGTAGGTATTTTTGCAGCTGTCAAAAAGACATAATAAAACACTTTCAATTATATATTTAACAGACCCAAAGATTGCAAATAAGAAAAGTTAATTGTTAGGGTTTACACACACTTAAAGGACTGCCCCTTGTCATTTGGCTGTCAAATTACAAAATCTTGGCAGTGAGTCAAGGCCTTACAGCCTTAGGATCCAAGGTCCTCCCCAGGCAGAAAGCAATTGATTTGAAAACAAGCACAGATACTGAGCACACACTTTATCAGCAGTTAGTTAATATACTTTTCTGGAAGTGACTGGTTCACTTTGATGCTACAATGTACGCAAAATTTACTGGTGTAGCCATTTTGAATAGTAGTGTGCCATGGCCCAGAACAATACCAAGAACCCTCTATGATGAAATTCTGCTGATTTTTTTTTTTCCTGATGGGTAGAGATTTAAAAAACAAGCTTTGTGTTTAAC
Source organism: Nanorana parkeri (assembly GCF_000935625.1). Lineage (NCBI taxonomy): Eukaryota > Metazoa > Chordata > Amphibia > Anura > Dicroglossidae > Nanorana > Nanorana parkeri. Next base: position 999,655 of record NW_017306802.1, read on the forward strand.
ATGATTTATTACTTTTTCTGAAATGTATTGAATTATATTTTGTCTCATTGGGTATTGACAGAGAAATAACCGTTGAAAATATGTTCTGTAATACCAACAGGGGAGCATATAGCTAAAAAATGTTAAGAGAAAATACAGCGATTTCAGATATAAACAAATCCAGTTGATGAGTCATTGTATCACTGTAAAAATCCTGTATTCAAGGGCCCTTGGCTATGAAGGCTTCTAGATCATACAAAGTGAAAAAACATAATTCAGTAGTTAGGGAGTCATTTTAAAAAGATAATGTTATCTAAATAAACAAAGAATATACAATTTCACAATACGGTACAAAGCACCAATGTTTGTTTTCCACTTTGGCATATTTTTGTAATAGATTTCGTTTTTGCTGATGTACTTACCAAAACACATCTAGTATTTGATAGTTGGGTATGGCTGTTTTAGGCTTTTCCACCTTCTATATCCTTTGTTATACCTTAATGCATTGTAAGCTGTTGAACCTTCTGTATCCTCTAATATACCCTTATAGATTGTAAGCTCTGCGAACGTCTGCATACTCTCTTATACCTTAATATATTGTATGCTCTTCCTCCTTCTGTATCCTCCCTTATATCTTGATAGACTATAAATTCCTCCACCTTCTGTGTCATCCATTATACTCTAATAAGAAAACATAAAAACCCGGCGTAGAGATCTAAGTGCAGTATAAAAGTAACTATTTAATAAAGGTTAAAAGTAATGAACTTACAGGGTATTAAACATTTCGCCGATCACACATCAGATGGAAGTCCGATCTCCGCTGCTGGTCCAAGATTGTCCTCAGAATGGAAGGCACATGGAGAGAGTAGAGTCCAGTCCAGGAAGATTCCAGATCACCTGTGCTGGAAGACACAGATCTGATCCAATAACCGAGCAGTGCTGTAGCTGGTTCTCCTCCAGACGGGGCCACAGCTGCTGGCTACTTTCAGGTGAAAGATGTTGCTAGGCAACCCTTACCCCTGCACTCCAGAGACCCCCTGCATTCCTGTGCCTCCAGAGATCCCTAAACCTCTGTGTACTCCAGCGACTCCTGTGTGCCCGGTGACTCCTGCCCCAGCATCTCCAGTGACCCTGTATGCTCCGGTCATCTTCAATGACTCCTGTGCCTCAAGTGGCCCCAGGGTGTTCAGTGACCCTTGTGCTCCAGTGTTTTCATTGACTCCTGTGTCTCCAGTGCCCCAGGTTCTACAGTATCCTCTGTGCTACGGTATCTTCATTAACTCTTGCGTATCCAGTGACCCGAGAATCTTCAGTGATCCCTGTGCTCCTCTGTCACCCAGTGATTCCTAGGGTTCCTGCATCACCCAGTGACCCAAGAGCATGCAGTCTCACCTCTGTGACTTCTTGCAGCCCTAGGTACACTCCTGTATCTCCTGTGCTGTCTCTCTCGCTGTAGATGGCTATGACAGCCTCATTACACACATACAGTATATATATATATATATATGT
>NW_017306802.1:1001324-1020111 GCF_000935625.1 Nanorana parkeri
TATATATATATATATATATATACACACATATATATATTAGGGCTGCGGAAATTAACGATTAATTCCTCGATGAATTGTTAAAATTTTTGATCGATTTAAAATGCTTTTGATCGCTAATGAAAACACTCACCTCTCCGCTGTCTTCCGGGAGTCCCGTCGGAGATCCGGTGACATCACGGACATCGACGTCACCAGACTCCTCCCCCCTTCCACAAGTGGCTCAGTCGGCTAATGAAGGGAAGGGGGAATGAGTCCGGTGACATCGATGTCCGTGACAGCTAACTAAGGGAAGGGGGGAGGAGTCCGGTGACGTCGATGTCCGTGTCACATGACTCCTCCCCCCTTCCCTTCGTTATCCGACGGAGCCACTTGGGCCGGTGAGTTTGCCCAAGAAACTTGTTCTGCCCTATCAATTTTTAAATAGGTTATACTTAACAGTTTTCAACCTGGAAATTGTGTTCAGATCAGAAAGACAAAGGATTCTCTATGTACAATTTCAGCAGGCTTTTTGTATTACAATGCAAGTACTCCTTGAATCCTTTATAAGCGTTTGTAATTTCACAGAGCTTTTCAAAGTTTGTAAAGCGCTCGAGGGATGTTTTTTACTGAGTCGTAATTAAATATTGTTATTGCTGGATAATACAGCAGTTTAACATCTCAAGAACAAAAGTTCTACTTTGCTGGTAGGTGATTTAGAAATGCACTAAACCTTGTTTCAGATCACTGTTTGGCTATTCAAACCACAGGGAGATAGCAGTACATCAATGAATCATGGTCAGATAATTCATGCTTTACTTGGATACACTGTTTACTGCACTGTTCGTTTGTGATAACATTTAACACAAAAAGGAAAAGAAATAATACTATAATAGTTTATACTTCTTATCATAAATACCAGCATTCACAATCATAAGAAAACAAAAATGTGTGACCCCAGAGCAGCATCTTGGCATTGAGGGAACTTCAGCATCTCATGGTCCCTAAGAAGGCGTTAGAAACAAGTTGGTTGGGGGCACAGCTAATACAAGGTGTCCACATTGGTTTGACACACATAATAGGGGGTACTGCAGATTAATAAAGTGGGAGTTTCTTGGGTCCTTGACATTGCAAGAAAATGCAAGCTTCACTCCAACAAATAAAAAATACTAATTTAAGCTAAACAAAAATTAAAAAAACGAAATACTTACCTTGAACCCTAGCTTACTGCCCCTTTCTAAAGCCCCAAAGTGACATTACCATGCCCAAAATCCCACATAAATGCACCTCAGTGGACACTGCAAAAGCGCATTCCCATATGCTTGGCTTTGCAATGGGGCAGTGGTGAGGAACAGTGATGTCACTGGTGCCTTCAGGTGTATGCCAAACAAGAAACTTAGTGTAATATATTGCACTTGACCAATCCTTAGATGTTGTGGCTGCATTCATTTTCTTTGTTTTGTCTTTTTGCCCTTTATTTTCCTCTGATAATCCAGCCAGTAACACACTTCCTGTCTTAGGGTGGCTCCACTCTGTAGAGGAGAGGTTACAGTTATCCGGCTGGGATAAAGATTTTAACTAAAATGAATATAACTGACCAGTGTAAGCACCTCCTGTCAGTGTTAAATGGTTTGTCTCAACCATTTATCTGCCATCTTTTCTGGATGTCTAAGTTTCTAAGGAAGTAAATACAAGAACAGACAGGATCGACAGGCAATAAAACCATGGACAAGAAAAACAAAGACTGCGGTATTTATGCTACTCACAGACTGCATCATATACATTATACCAATTTAAAATTTGTCCATAGTTGCACTTTCAGTAAGTGGCCGGAGGGTGGGGTCCGAGGGAAGTTTTTTTTCTTGTATGGGTTTTTTTTTATTTTTTGAGTTTTTTTAACTGCCTCCGGGCCGGCCGTAGTAAAAAAACGGCATGAATAAACGTCAGTCAAAGTACCGCAGCGCTGAATACTGAAAAATGGCCTGGCCAGGAAGGGGGTCTAAACACCTGGTCTTGAAGTGGTTAAACGAGAGGTGGAAGGCTCCAAGACCTTTCATTTTCCATATAAAAGCAGCCTAAGGTTGGGCTTCAGTTACATGGCAGGGTCTCTTTAAGTACCTAGTAGATGAAGAAAAGCATGACCTGCTGGGGTAACTTAGGGCTAGGCTTGAGGAACACAGATCCTATTAAAAAAGATACCAAAAAGATCTGGCAGGTGAAGTTAGCATTCCAGTTACTAGAAAAAGGGACAATACCATTTTGAGACCAGAGAGTTGTTGATTTTGTTGAGCTTGATTCTTAACATTTTACAATGGAAAGGCTGAGAAGGAGAAAGAATAGATCAGAGGAAAAAAACTGGACAAGAAGAGGAGCATGAAACCCCCAGGCAAGAAGGTAAAACGTCACCTCCCAGTTGGGGTCCAGAGGAGCCTCACAGATATGTGGTCCTGGTCACTAGAAGAACCCTCATGTCTCATAGAGGGCTCAGTTGGATTGCCAATTTGGTTTTACTTTCCTTTGGTCTAAAAAAAAGTGGAGCCTCTAGTGACCAGTCAGATTCTTTGTTTTATTGTCTCAGAGAAAGATGAAAGCTGGTTGGTCTTTTTGGAAATCAACTGAACTAATTTGTCTGTCCTCCAGTTTCTTTGCACAGCAAGGTTATATAAATGCCACTTATCTCAGTTAATGTACGGTCGTGGGAAATTTTACATATGTGGTTTTCAGTGTTCACATTATATAAGTTTCATTTTAGATTTAGCATTTCTTTAAAATCTCAACAAGTTGGCGCCTGGAAATGCTTTTTCCTAACAATACTCAGATGCAACATCTTTTGAGAAATGCAATCGTTAAGAATTGCAAATGTTCTTTTTCTCTACTTCTGGAACAAATGCTGTGTGTATTATGAAGATTGGCTCATGTTATATACAGGCAGCAGTGACTTGAAAAGCAATCGGCAACAATCCGCAGCACTACAAAACAAAAAGTCTCTTGTTATTGATTGCCATTTGAGCAGAGTGTTGTATGCATGTCTTGATTAAGGTTGCTGACTTGCCTGCCATTTTATTCTGCTACTTGCGAGCTGTGCACAGGAAGGACCCAACAACTTTAAAACAAACAGACTTAACGAGGCTCGGGACGATATGCACAGACAGGCAACAGATGTTCCTTTCAGATCATTGTTAATCCTTCACAATACAGCACTTTAAAAATTAATAGAGGGGGCCTGGTATGATTTTGTAACTGTTGCTAATGATGATGCAGGTGTCTGATTTGTCATTTAGAGGCATGTTAGTGTAAATGTAGAGTAGCAATCAAGGTACTAGAAAATACATGAAGTGGAATGGCACTTTTAATTAAAAAATTAAATCTGCTTCTAGTCAAATATATACCTTGTAAGGGTTTTACCAAGTGTAATGCAGATTCTAATTTATTTCTGTCTTTTAGATCCTTAGTCAGACCGTTGTAGTGACTTCCAAACTTAGTGCCAACTAGGAGAATCTGTGCATTCTGACCTGAGCAGGGGCATTGACAGACCCTGGCAGGCACCCAGGGCACGTGTCCCTGGTCTTCTTCTAAGTACCTCAGGTGTCCTTTGCCATCATCTCAAGTATGACCCTTTCATCTATATTTACTTCCACCAGTCACTGAATTTTCTCCTTAACAATTCTTTAGAATAATAACTAGTAAATAAGAATAATATCGGGCAGATCATTTTTAATTAAAGTAAAACAGAAGCCCAAACTTGTTTTTTAGTTTCGGATAGAGTAAGGGAGGGTTAAAACCCTGACAGCTTTTTTGCCATCTTTGTCATATTGGGGAGATTTCTCTTCACTTTCTGTCCCATAGCCACAACTAGAAGTGAGAGAAAATCCCACCAAAGTGAGGGACATCTCTGGTGGTCAGCATGATCACCAAAACTAGTGACTGAACTAGATTGTAACCAGGGTAGTTGCGCTAGGATATATTTACAGAAATTAACCAGCTGCAGCAATATCTATCAACGTGATCAAGTGTAAGCCGGGGTGCTGCGCTTGGTTGTGTGTGCTCCACCTTTTAATTGGTCTTTAAGTTGTGTGAAAATGTGAAAACATCACAAACTAAATACAGTGCCAGTGATCAAATCCTAATTGCGGCTGTATAATGAAAATACAAGTCGAAAAAAGGAAGGTAAATGTGTTCGTGAATAAAAATTATTAAATATTAAGTTAACAATGTCAATATCGCAAAATATGTGTAGCATGTGTAAATTAATAAAATATAATATTGTCGTGTGTAAACAAGTTATATTGTGAATAATAAATAAATAAATAAAATCTGGTTGAAAATTGTGTAAACGGGTGAATTATTCCATCTGGCAATCAAAAATTAAAAAAAATTTAAAAAAATGGAATAAAAACTAATTGTATGGCCAGTCAAAGGGTACCCTTTTGAAAAAGTCTTCAGGACGAAACGCGTAAAGGGAGTACTCCGTTTCCTCGCTGACGCCCTGGGAAGAGGTTCTACATAGGTTGCATATGCTGTTTTACCAACGAAAGTTTGTAAGTGCAATCATTTTTAAACTTTTTAAATAAAGGATCTTGCATCTGCACTTAAATCCTGTTTTTTCTTCTATGGTCGGTTACCCCCTCGTTTCCTGGCTGATCTCTCCGGAGGGTTCTCCATCCATACTGGAGGCTGTCCAAACACCGCCGATGAGAGGAAGTGCAGCCTGACAGCAGGAGAGGGCAGAGAGACTATTATTGAAGAGTTTTTCCCTCTGCAAGCTCATCAATAGAACTATAAGTAAAAGACACTTGACTTCCAATGTTGCTCGGAGGAAAATAGTATCTTGCTGCTTACAATCCCCGATCATACACCTCTATATACACTATATTTTATTCACCTTTTATATCAGTAGATGTGTTTTTATAAGATTTTTGTGCACTTTGGCTTGTAGCCTTTGACTGGCCATACAATTAGTTTTTATTCCATTTTTTTTATTTTATTTTTTTTATTTTTGATTGCCAGATGGAATAATTCACCCGTTTACACAATTTGCAACCAGATTTTATTTATTTATTTATTATTCACAATATAACTTGTTTACACACGACAATATTATATTTTACTCATTTACACATGCTACACATATTTTGCGATATTTACATTGTTAACTTAATATTTAATAATTTTTATTCACGAACACATTTACCTTCCTTTTTTCGACTTGTATTTTCATTATACAGCCACAATTAGGATTTGATCACTGGCACTGTATTTAGTTTGTGATATTTTCACATTTTCACACAACTTAAAGACCAATTAAAAGGTGGAGCACACACAACCAAGCGCAGCACCCTGGCTTACACTTAGTGACTGAATTAGTTTATGTTCAGTCAAAACAACTTCACCCATTTTCTTATTTATTTATTTTTTCGTATTGTATACTACAAGCTCTTTAACATTTTAGTCTAGGTACCCAGGAGCACCCCAGGCCTTTTAGGATTGGAGAAATGCTCCTGCACCTGAGATTAGCATTGTTTTCTAATCTTTTATTTTTATTTTGGTAAAACACAGTAACATTAAGCAAACAACAATCTACATCAAGGCCATGGCCCATGAGTTGAGGGTAAAGTACAAGAATAAGTAATAGTCAAAAAGTGCCTTATGTACAACAAAGTGAGGGGTCCTACATCTTCAGAAAGGGGAAACACAGCCCCGACATAGTTAACAAAGGTGATAAGAGTTCCCCAAACAAAGCTGGTTGTAGAGAAACAATCACACAAAAAGGAACCATAAGGAATAACAGAAGAATAGACCAGAAAAAAAGATAACAATTCCCGACATACCTGCTGCTATTGTAAAATCTTGATCACAGCTGTGGGCACGGGCCACTCTACCAATTAACCCAACTAGTGGTCATGCAATTAGGTTTTTACTGTATATGTATCTGCCTCAGTATAGGCTATCCAAGTCTCCCAGGTGTAGAAGCGCTCATAGCAATCCTGAGATTTATGTATTATTATTATTATTATACAGGATTTATATAGCGCCAATAGTTGCACAGCGCTTTACAATATAAGGAAGACATTACAGTCACAATACAATTTAAGACAAGATGGTAAGGAGGGCCCTGCCCATGAGGGCTTACAATCTAGAAGGGAGGGGCAAGTGATACATGAGGAGGTAGCTTCGCGGGGATGATTGTTTGAGAAAGTGATTGTTCAGTGGTTAGGTTGAGGTGGGATAGGCTTCCCTGAAGAGATGAGTCTTAAGGGATCGCCTAAAGGCAGTCAGTGTGGGAGATAGACGGACAGGTTGGGGTAGAGAGTTCCATAGAATGGGAGACACTCTAGTGAAGTCCTGGAGGCGAGCATGGAAGGAGTTGATGACGGAGCTGGAAAGCAGGAGGTCTTGTGAAGAGCGGAGGGGACGCTTAGGGTAATACTTTGAGACCAGGTTGGGGATATAGCCGGGGCCAGAGTTGTGGATGGCTTTGTACGCGGTTGTTAATATTTTGAATTTTATCCTTTGGGCTATAGGAAGCCAGTGTAGGGATTGACAGAGGGGGTTGCAGACACTGAGCAGTTGGTTAGGTGGATGAGTCTAGCAGCTGCATTCATGATAGACTGAAGGGGGGATAGCCTGTGTAGAGGTAGGCCAATGAGGAGGAAGTTGCAATAGTCAAGACGAGAGATAACAAGGGAGTGGATGAGTAATTTTGCGGTATCTTTGTTGAGGAAGGAGCGTATTTTGGAGATGTTACGAAGGTGGAGGCGGCAGGATTTGGATAGTGATTGGATGTGGGGAAGAAAGGTGATGTCCGAGTCAAGGATGACACCTAGGACCTTGGCATGGGGGGAGGGCTGGATAGTTGTGTTAACAATCTCAAGGGAAAAGTTGGGGGAAGGTGCACGGGGTGGAGGAAATATCAAGAGCTCAGTTTTTGAAAGATTGAGTTTTAAGAAGTGTTGCGACATCCAGATAGATATGTCAGTTAGTAGATTAGTGACACGCAAGGACACTGAGGGGGAGAGTTGCAGAGTAGAGAGATAGATTTGAGTGTCATCGGCATAGAGATGGTATTGGAAGCCATGTGTGGTTATTAACTGACCATGTAGCCACCTTTATAATTAATAATCAATTTATGTATTCAGCTTTCTTAACACTGTGAACCAATCTCTTATTGAGAAGGGTTGTGGTGGAACTCCATGCTAATGGTATCACACTTCCCTGCATTTAAGAGGTGAGATGTCACAGACCTCTTGAATGAACCTAGAGCCTCAGAATTTACATGAAAAAGGATTGCCAGAGAGTCATCTGAAATAAGGTGTGATGCCACTTTTCCACCAATGCTTCTCAACTCTTTTCATTAAGGTTTAATTGTCGGGCAATCCTACCAGAAGTGCAACATTGTACCCGGCTGACCACAACCTCTCCAACAGTTTGCAGAAATAACCGCATAAATGTGCAACAACATGGCAGGTGTTCAGTACCATTGGGTTAGCAATGTATAACAGATTTCATGTGTTTTGATGATACAGAAGAGGTATGGGTAAGCTTGGTAATCCTGTGCACCTACATTTAGCATAATTTAGATGATTTAGAAGCAATTTCTGATTCTCAATGGAAAGCTAGTTACTAGGAGGAGGAGATGGTTGTTAGCCCCGAATAATTGCAGGAACGAACAGGCATTATACCTGTTTTCACACATTCCCATTAAAGTCTATGGAGCTTTAACCTACAAGCAGGAGACACAATGCTCAGGTGTGAATGGGCACCATTCAAAATGGGATTCTTTGCATTAAGCAATGCCATGCTTTGGAAAATGTGCAACACATGCTCAAGTGTGAAAGGGGGCTGAGTCTAAGGAGTTGATTTACTATAGGTAAGTAGACTGTTCACCTTGCAATTTTCGCTTAGTTTAGTGAATGTTGTGAAAATTCACTTTGCAAAGAATACCCAATTATGAGCAAGAAAAATGTAAAAAAGAGTTTTTCTTGCACATGATTGGATGATGGAAGTAGCAGAACTTCACCTCATTCACTAAACTAAAGTGAAAAGTAAACAGCCTATTTGACTTCAGAAAATCAACCCCTCAGCGTCAAAATTTAAGACTAAGAAATTGGATGTGTTCCCTGCTTTCTGTACTGAGATTCTTTATCCCCCCCCACTGGGGGGGGTTATTTGTTACTATATAATAAGAAAAGTACCATAAATTTCGGGGGGAAAAAAATGTTTTCCCTATGTTATGTTAAAAAAACATTTATTCTTACCCATATTTTTGGTAAAATATAAAAGACAGGGTCACGTCGGGTAAATAAACACCAAACATGTGAAGCCTTAAAATTGCGCGCGCCCGCAAAGTCGCAAATCAGTTTAGTGTCATCAGTGATTAATGGCCCTAAAATTATTGCTGTCACTGCATCGTTCGAGGTGATATGTAACATGTGCGGCACAATAGGAGCAATCGTCATTTTTGCATGTAGGCACACCCAACACATGTTTGCATGTTTATGTGGGGGGCGGGGGACTTTAAAAAAATTTTATTTCTTCTTTTGCTTCTTTAATTTTTTTATTACTCTTTTTTTTTCTTTTCTTTTTTTACACTTGGCTTTATTGCTATCACATAGGGGGCTAAGAAATCCCCTATCTGATCCAATTTACATGAAAGGACCTCTTTATGTAGACATCAGGGGTCCAAGACCCCTAATGTCACCTAGGGACCCCCAGAGAACCTGATGAAGCAGAGATCTTTTTCACCAGCTTCTCCCCAGCTTCTGTAACTGAGAATGACAGCAGAATGCGGAAGTGATGTAATATATTCGGGGACCAGAGAGGAGATCAGAGGGAGATTGTGTAACGGCAACTACAGTGACAGTGGCAGCTGCGGGGGGGTTTGGTGTGTGTAAAACTGTAAAACCATAGCTAATACAAGGCGATCGGGCATTCGCATGAATGTAAAGCTCCCGGCCGGCCGTTTAATTATGCTGCTTTATAAATATGGCTCTAAGTGTAGTAGAGCTAAGGACTATGCTGGAATTATACCTCCAGCTCTGAGCAGACTTCTGGTGGGGTCATTTGTATCAGGAAATAAATGTGTGGGTGCATTCTACCGTTGACATGGTTGCCAATAACATTTTAACGTTTCGTAACGTTTGGAAAATTGTAGCTGGCTGCAGTTTCAAATGAAATTTTTTTTTTTTATATCATGAAATTACAAAATAGTTTACAAGTCAATTGTGTATTCTGAATCTATTTTTTTAACCAAAATTAGAGTTTGCCTTTACACGAAGACTTCTGTATTTATTTTATGTTGTTAATGTTTAAATGCATGAAAATGAGCAAAGCTTTGTACAGATGTGCATGGAGAGCTGAAGATTATGACCAGGTTATTAAATAGAGAGCACAGAATGATTATGTCATTAATGTAATCAATAAATATGGCTTCCCTGTTGTGCATATAAATAACAACACAAATATCAAATACATTTCTAAAGATATACAGTATGTAAGAGTGTACACACAGAAAATAGCTTTACAGGCATTGTAAAATTAGGTCTGAAGCTCAGTTTGTGAATGTGTGCCACTTATATGCATGTTTTTGTGTGTTTGCTGTACGTCAGCACAGGGCACTCCATTAATTTCAATAGACTGCCCTACAAACAACAATTGCAGCAAAGAAGTTCATATCAGCAGTCTGAGCTGCAAGCATCACATGTTTTTGACTACGCATTTTTGCACATCTACGCACAGGCCAAGCACATCATGCAGTTTCCTGTGTTGCATGAATGCCCATCTATGCATGTCAAAAGTATGAACTTTACACTGAATTTGTGTTGAATCTGTAGAGTTTCTTGTACAAGCATGTTAACTATGGAAGATTATTGTGACTGTTCATTGGGTTTCTTTAGTCAAATACAAATATTGATGTAAAATTGAAGTAGTTGTATTTTATATGTTGACACTTTATATCAGTTTGTCATTATTTGCTCAAAATCTTTATTTCAGAAATAACCATTTTAACATGGAACTTTCATGCTACTTTGTTTGTAGAACATGCTTGGCTTTCTATTAAGAAAGCCCAGTACTAGACCTGCACTTGTTGACTGCTAATAGACTGTGATGAGCAAGGTCTCTACAAAGAAGAGCAAAGGAGGGACATGACCTCCCTGACTCATTCATCTTGCCGAATATGAGATCAGTGTGTAATCTGCTTTCATGCTCTACCGGTCACAGCACAGGTTATTCACAGCGTAGTAGTAGCTTTTGCTTGGTAAAAGTCACCTTATATAGGTCATATATGTTTAAATAACCAGTTACCACGTGAGTGAACTTTAAGTATCTGGTTATCCATTATCCTAAAGAAAAATAAAATGGACTTATTGTATTTAGGATTTGAAAATGGGTCATAATTTAATATTTATTATTTAAGAAGGCAATTTAGTACTTCAGGGAATATTTGGAGAGGAAATGATGGTACTTATGATTCATCTCACCTCATCCAAAGAAAAACCTCACCCAAAAGAGATTTTTCATTTAGGGTTAGGTGGGCCAGGGACGCAGTTCTCAGGTTGATGAGTAATGGATACCTTCATAGGAGTATAAAGCAGTTTACTTGAATGATGGCTGAAAATCCTTGAATAGTTGTACTAGGATGGGATAGATCTGGGGACCCGTAAAGACCTACTGTGTGGCTAAACCATTCTCCTTGCCACTGGTATTCCACTTAAATTGGAACATTAATAATCTTATATTTTTATGTGTGTGGCCGAACATATAAATGCAGCATATGAAAGCTTTCACAACCTTATTTTTTTACATGGAAACAGCAAATAATAAGACCATTATGACTCAAGGCGCCTTACTACAATGTTTCCTTTTGCTATATTTGCTTTCCGAGAAGGGATTCCAAAGATTTTCTGTACGCAAAGAGCATTAATAATGAGACCAGAAGAAACTGTCTTTGCTGCAGTTTGAGCTGTTCTACTGCTTTGAATCTGGCGGTGCCTATTTTTAATATTGCTGCTTCTCTTTGTACTTAGCTTTGATTAACATTACCAGGAATAGATTGAGATGGCAGAATAGGGCCAACAACAAGCAAAGAAAAAAAAAAGAAGAGGTTTGCTTATTTCTATTTAGACATTTTTGGAGTCAGCAGACGTGCTCTAGAACAGATGTATTTTGTGATGTGTCTTCCTGTGGATGTTCCCTGTAATTATACAGTTCAATTGTCACTCTTTTAATACATCACCTAATTATTGCTTAATTTAATACTCATTTTAATGAAGTAATATCAAAGGTAAGGAATGTACATAGGGATTTTTAAATGTGCCTGTGTTGTATTGCTTTGTGTTGTACATAGCACATAGCAAGTGCAGTGAAAAGTGAACAACACTCGTTTTTTGTTAACCAGGGCGATGTTTGGTGAATATTCTAAAACAAACCACTATGAAAACAAAAATATAGAGACTGCCAGTGCAGAACTTTCCTGAAAGAGATGATTGTTGCCTCTCTTTTATACTTATTCAGAGGCTCCAATAGTTTCTAAATAATAACCTTGTATAGCTATGTAGTTAACTAGTTCTGACTTCACTTGCTACCTGCTTGTTCAGGGTCAGTAATTCAGGAAGTACTGAATCCAGAGACAGTGAGTCAACTAGAATTATTAGAAGTAGGTCAGCAATGGCAGCCTCCATATTTCATTCTGTATAGGTTCTTGAAGTAGGACTTCAAGCAAACAACTACGTGCACAGATTGAATACTTATGAGAGACCTTTTAACCTGTCCATTGAGTCCTGAGATTTACACAGCTCTGCCAAACAAGACAGCTCTGTTTGGCAGGGTAGGGGAACATTCTTTGCTGCAATTCAGTAACACTTACAGGACCTTTCCCCACCACCACAATGTGACTGGTCAGTGAAAGAAGAAGCAGCAGATTGAACTCTCTCTGTCACTCTGCTTTCTCCTCTTATTAGCATGTACCTTGCACTGCAGCAAAACTGATTGGCTCCTTGTGCTGCTTTTCCCTCCCCCAGTCTACATTCTGCTGTACAGGGACTGCAAGAGACTGATACCAAGAGGTCTATTCACTAAGCTGCCTTAGGCAGCCGAGTGAAAGACCGACCTGAAGTGAGCCGAACGCTGGTGGCTTCACGTGGGTGGCTTCGGGTCGGCCGAACATGCTCAGCATGTTCAGCCGACCCGAAGTGCAGAAGGAGTTCGACTCAGCCGATCCAACATCTGGATCGGCTAAGCCGAACCTCCGGCAGGCTACTCGCTGCTGTTCCGTCTATTCCTATAGATGCCGAACAGCAGTGAGTGAATAGCCGAATGCCGCCGAGCGGCATTCGGCTCGGCTGCTCTGCTCGGTCCCTCAGAGGGACCGAGCAGAACAGAAAAATAGTTAAAAAGTACAAAAAAAGTAAATAGAAAACGATTATGCGGAGCTAGCAATGACAGCCCCCCGTTCCTGGCTGCCAAGGAGAGAAACACGGCTTTTTCTTTTTTTTTCTTTATTCTGACACAGCCATGTCAGAATAGGAAAAAAAAATGTTGCCCATAGGAATGCATTGCTAGATTCCTATTGGCTTTTTCAATTTGCAATAGCCAATAGTAAACTAGCATTGTACCCGCCCTCTGCTGATGGACCTGATGGAGAACTGCAGCAGAGGGCGGGTACAATGCTCCCGCCCTCTGCTGATGGAGCTGCTGGAGAACTGCAGCAGAGGGCGGGTACAATGCTCCCGGAGACTCCCGGAGCACCCGGGAGAGTTTGCTGTTTGGAGATCAGTGTCCCTGGTTAGCTGGTAACCAGGGACACTGATCTCTCTGCAAGTGGCCCAGAGCCAGCCATAAGATCGCGGCTGGCTCCGCCCAGCTGTCAGAAGCAGGCTGTCGGCCAGCATATGCCTTCGGCTCGACTGAGCCGCTCGGCTAAGTTCGGGAGCTGTACGGGCTATTGTGAATAGCCCATACAGCAGACCTTCTGTTCTACTGAACCGAAGGGGTCCTGGGACCGAAGCTAGCCGAAGGATCGTCCGAAGCTACGGCTTAGTCCTTCGGCTGCTTCGTGAATAGACCCCTAAGTTAAATTCAGTTAAACTGAACTCCAACTATGAAGATTTATGGCACAATGTAAGTTTACTTAAAGGAGAACTATGAGGTGAGTGAAAATCACTCACCCTCATAGTTCGAGCCGACGTGTGACAATGAAACTAGATTGAACACATACCGTCGCTCGCTCACTTCTCGATCATCTCACTGCAGAGAGCCGTGACTGTTAGTCACGGTTCCCTGCAGGGACTCCCCCCCTCCCCGCTCCAATCCTCCAGTGCTGACTGGAGGAACAGATGGGGAGGGGGTGGGCACAGCTGGCTCTGCCTCTAGATAGGCAGAGCCAGCTGTCACTCACGCAGCTGGGTGGATCTCGACAGTAATGTTGGGATCCGTCCCGGCTGCGGTGGTCTCGTGATATACTGAATTTGGGGTCATGGGGGGACGCTAGTATATGTCCTCCTCCGACCCTTAAGAGAATTATGGGGAAAAACACTTATTCCCCCTTAGTTATCTTTTAATATATCCCTGGTGGGGCCACAGGGATCCTGAAGCTGCAGCTGATGAGAGAGTGACTGCAAGGAGTCATTC
This sequence comes from Nanorana parkeri, assembly GCF_000935625.1. Lineage (NCBI taxonomy): Eukaryota > Metazoa > Chordata > Amphibia > Anura > Dicroglossidae > Nanorana > Nanorana parkeri. The sequence goes on from NW_017306802.1 coordinate 1,014,927, forward strand.
AGTTATATGCTGGCTCAAAAAAGAGCAAACAATACTCAGGGAATGTTTTTATATTATCTTCACCAAAAATATATTATTTTTGTCCTGACCACAAAAACAAATATAGACATTATGTACAAACACAGTACATATACAGTACATTCCCTTTAATTTGTACAGAGTGATTAACTTTTTTTACTGTGTGTTCTATGACTCTTGAAGGAACTATTTAAAAAAAAAAAAATCTTTTTTAACATACGTATTTTATTTAGGGTTGGAGAATGATGCATCTGGCATCTTATGGTTAATACCACTTAATTGTATGAAGCTTGTAAATGAATATTTACTCAAATAGGAAATGAGAACAGCCAGTGGGCAGTATCAATACTGCCAAACTTTGTGAACCCCAGGCATAGCCTGTGTGTTCTGTGTATCTCTATACAGCTCTTTATTTACTTCTTCAACTGGGAAACATTATGTTGAGTTAACCCCTTAACCATCATTAGTAGTTTGCAGTATGAGATTAATAGGCATACTTATATATTTACATTTCACATATACAGTATATGTGTTTCCAATATTATAGATGAAGGCTTACAAATATGCGAGCCACCGACCTTCGAAGATGCAAGCTGCAGGATATCTTATATCGTTAATTTTTGTTAAAGTGAAATGACCTTGCCTAAAATTGTCTGTCAGTGTCACTGTCTGCAATAAAATACAGGCACTTTGCTGTGCCTTCAAGTACCTGTGTTGGTCTTCAGAATGATCCCATGTACCAGCATGCAATGATAATGTTACATTGTTCAGACGTTGAGTTGTAGTTCAGCAGGCTCTTTGAGAGATTTGGCACAAGGAAGTGCACATTCACGTGGTTGAGTGATCATACGTTTACAAACGTCTACATTGATATGGTTATTGGGAGTGGGATAGAATTTATGTATATTCAATATAGAAACCCATTTTTTTTTTAGTTTTTGACCATATATAACCTTTAATTATATACATCTGCCAGAATACAATGGGGGGTATTTATCAAAACTGGAGTAGACAAAATCTGGAGCAGATTTGCACTGCAGCCAATCAGCTTCTCTCTTTTATTTTCAAATCTTACCTGAGCAAACTGAAGAAAGATGCTGATTGGTTGCCATGGGCAACTGCTCCAGATTCTTTTTGCTCCAGTTTTGATAAATCCCCCCCCAATATGTTTTTGCTGTAGTGAGTGCTACACTGACAGTTGTTGTGGACATATAGCTGGCTGCGTTGTCCATAAGGTAATTTTCTAAAATATTGATAGCAATGACTGAGGAAGCTTGTAGTGTTAGGTACTGGGAATAAAATATACGGAATTCTGAATAAGAGTAATCAATGTGAGCTATTGTGAACTAGAGTATAAAGTAACAAGTAATGGATGGTGGTTCCTTTAAACCAGTGTGAACACTAAAGCTGAATTGTAGACATTTAGTAAATGGCATGTAATGCATCTGGGTTAGCATTTTTATCCACTGAAAATATAATTCTTATGTCAATTTTCTACCTTTTATAAGGCTTCAATATCTGATAAAGAGATGGCTGTATTATTTATTAAAAAAAAAAAGATTTTCTAGAAATAATTCAAATTAAAAAACAATTCCTCTCATTGACTGTCCCTCAATATGACAGAGTCACACTCCACCCAGGGAGTACAGGCAATGCCAGACACCTGGAATTAACCAGATTTCTGCCACTATAATTCCAGCCAGGCTTACTACAGCCCTGGCTATCACTAAATGTCTAGTAGCCACATCACAGAAGGTGATGGGGGCTACAGGCCTATATGTGTTTCTGATTCCTCCTCTTTTTAGATATTCGATATGTCGATATTCTCCAAGTGAATCAAACAAAAGAGGTTTTATTATCTAGTTAGATCATAGTCTAGTCCAAAGGTAGCCAAGTGTTGGCCCTCAAGCTGTAGTGAAGTTACAAATCCCATGAGGCATTGAAAGACTCTGACAACCACAACCATGACTTCCAGAGGGCCAGGCATCATGAGATTTGTATTACATCTGGAGGGCCAATTTTTGGCTACTTCTGCTCTAGTCTAAATTTCTGTATTTTTAGCCCTTATAGTGTATTTCGGTCCTCACATAGAATGACTGCAACGCATACTGGATTTGAGATTCACACATTTGATTATGAACAGTGTTGTTATTAAATGGGGTAGGTCTCTGGGCACATAATACTGGCCTTGCCCTGTTTCAGTCACAAAGGCAAGCTCAGTGTAAATATGTGATTTGAGTGTTTGCCAGTAAAGATAACCTATTCAAAATGTTTTATAGTTTAGGACTAATACCTGTGTGTCAGATTGTTCTGCTTTATCATGTATAAAAAAAGTATTAAACTCTTTCTAATTACAGAAACACGAACAACAATGTATTTCGGTTCAGTGTTTAGATTTAGATGCACTTTAACATAAGTATTGGCATGTGAATTTGTCTTCTTTCAGTGTGCCAGGGGCCAGAGCGCCTCCAGGTGGCACTGGAGAGCTGGAACCTGATCCTGCAGTTCCAGTGCTCGCTTGCAGGTGTCTCCCAGCAACTAGGCACCACCTGGTGCTGATATGGGAGGGTATTTAACCTCTCCCTGCAGTGAGGCCTGTGCTTCAATATTGTTGCCATAGCCTGTATCCTGTTCCTGCCATGTACCCTGACTTGGACCTGACTCCTGACCCTTACCCCTGAGTTCTTTTGATCAGTGGCTCCCTCCTTGTTGTCCTGCTCCCCAGGGGTTGCCCTGTTGTCTCAGGGGTGTAATTGTTACTTATATTTTTACATGTTACTTGCGGGTGGTGGGGGTGTTTATTGTTGTGGTGTTTTGGTGCAGCTAATACATTTATAGTTTGTAAGCATTTGTGGTCAAGTGTTGGTTCTCTTGTATAGATACCTGCACGTGGTGTGGGGACACCCGTGCACGGTATCATGGCATAGTGCTTGTTTATAGGCTCGATATTTCTTCCCTCAATCGCCAACACCTAAAGTGGAACTTTACCTTCCCTTCAGTGATGCTAGGTCCTTTAGCTCCCTCGTTGGCACTGACCTCTCCTTCATGATCTTCTTCTGGGTCCTCACAATTGGACAGTCCACTATGCACATGGGAGCTATTGCATCCTGGCACCAAGTCATGCCAAGAATGTACACTGAGCTGCTCATGATCAGCTGAGTGTACATTTAGGAGAAGAGTTGCTAAGCAGGCAGAAGAAGAACTTTTATTGCAGAAAAAACATCCACTGAGGGGAATTTATAAAAACTGGAGCAGACAGAATATGGAGCAGTTGCCCATGGCAACCAACCAGCATCCACCTTTCATTTTCAAACCTTAACCGAACAAACTGAAGAGAGAAGCTGGCTGTTTGCTATAGGCAACTGCTCCAGATTCTTCTGCTCCAGTATTGATAAGTTTCCCCCAGAGTTTCTTCTGTTATAAAACCTACCTGTCAGAACCTTTTCACATTTTAGCATCGAAGGTTACCGTGAGGCGGGAAAAGTGCTGGTGGATCGGCGTCTTCCGTGCTCCATGTCATATGGGTGACTTATCCTTCAGATTTAAAGGAGATCTATGCTTGTTTATTTGCATCATTTGTGAGTATGTTTTTATCATTTGATTTTAAAAAAAATAAAAAACGATTCTGCACACGTCTGGGCGCTCTGTGCCTTCATTATAGATATTTTTGGCTATATTTCTACTTTGAACATCCTGTGCACAGGAGCTAGACAGTCCTCTGATCTGACAGATTGAGTGACATTATGTCTGTAGCGGCAGGCAGATACTCACCAGGAGCTCTTGGGGGGAACATTGATGAGGCAACTTGGAAAACCTGCCCCACTCTCTATCGCTCTTTCCTGAAATACTCAGCGAAATAACAGTGAAAGCAGTATCTTCCTGCCCACCCCACCTGCTCCCATCTTCACTGACAGAAACTTACTTCTATTGAATCTTCATCTTGCTTTAACAAATGTTATTATTGGGATGTGAGTATGTCTGTTTTTAAAATGAAAATATTGCATACATAGAGTATAAAGAGAGTGAAAGAGATATACTCTTAAAGGGCATCTGTGGTCAAAAACTAAAACTAAATATGTACAGTATTTCTATATTGAATTTCCATAAGTTCTCTCCCTCTTCTAATACCATATCTCTCGAGAAGTTTTGTAAACTTACCCATTGAAGATGCCCACAGGACGTACAGTACTTCCTCAATGCACTGAAACAATTTCACTCAGCCCTGTTAATATGCACTTCCTTGTGTCAAAAAGCCTGCTGTCCAAATTACAACTCAACTCTTTCCCCCTCTCACACAGTGAGCACAACAAACGCCCACAATGTAACATTATCATTGCTTGCTGGAAGCAATGCATGACGGGATATGTAGTCTTGGGAAATCGAGATTGCATCATATCAAGCAGCAGGGACGATTGCATCATATCAAGCAGCAAAGCACACTGGGAATTCAGGAAGTTGTGGAAAGTGATGGGCAGACAGAAGGCGGCACTCACTACATAAAAGGGATTTTTTCAAGTAAGCTTTGATTGCATTTTCGAAAACAGTTATACTGTGCGAATTTTGCCCAGTTCTTGATGAACTGGCTGAAATTTGCACAGTGGCTGTCGTCGTCAGCACCCCTCCAGCTGACATCCCTCGATCAGTTGATTGAAGGAGCCGGTTGGAAAATCATTGTACGAACATGGCCGGCAGCCAATGGGCTGCTGATTCCATTTGGGTATTCTGACAGCATATGTTTTTTTTTTGCCAGTGGCTTGATGCACACTCAAAAATTGTCGGTTGCTTGGTGCGCACTAAAAAATTTAGTAAGCAACTAAATCGAAATTCTTTGTTTACATCTTGCTGCCGGCCAGCAGCTAGATTCTGCACACCTGGCAGCACTGGAAAAAGGTACCTTAACCCCGATGGAAGAAATCCTTTCAGGGTAGGAACCTACAATTTAATGTTTTGGTGGACAAGCACACCAAATATTCATTAGAAAATTGCATTTATTAGTCAAAAATAGGGATGTTCAGAAACCAATTACTGTACTTAGCTCAAGTACAGATACTTTTCCAGCTACTAGACTAGAGAAAAGCTCAAAAGTTAGGAGGCACCTGTCATTTTTAAGGAACGTTGGCTACGGGGCTCCTGGCATTTGTGCATCCCTGTTTTAATGTATGATTTG
>NW_017306802.1:1020126-1029570 GCF_000935625.1 Nanorana parkeri
ATATATATAATATAATTTATATATAAGGGGTGCACTGATACCATTTTATCCAGACCAAGTACAGGTACCAATACTTGTCCTCACAGATACTAATTACTGATACATTTTTGTTTAGTGTCATGTGACAGTTTTTCTAAAACAATACAGACGGCCCAGTCGCAGCTGCAAACGCTGCAACCCTGATAGTTGTCATGAAAGTGCCAAGTATCAGCACTGGTATCTGTGCATCCGTGGTCTAAAATGTTATCCTCCGCCATTTTGCTTAGCACTGTGCAACTGAAGCGTTCAGTGAAGCTGCTGCAGCGACCTGGAGTGCTGCAGAACAGTTACTCAGCGCTTTGCTAAGGAACAGAACAGGCCCTAGGATAGAATATGCTGTGACTTTAGAACTCTTATAAGGTTACCCTTCACGATGACTGTACATTGTTTTTACAATCGCCTTGAGGCCCCGTTCACATATAGCGAATTGTCGCGCGATTTCCGCCGCGATATCGCGAGAAGTCGCTGGCCAATGCTATTCAATGGAGCTGTCTTAACTCCATGTGGCGCGTCGCTCGTCGCGGTTGCAAGTCGCTTCTACCGGACCCTTTTTTCGGCGGATTTTGCTTTTTTTCTATGGAGCCCGACGGAGAAGGTCGCGCTACCGTCGCTGGATCGTCGCCCCGAAAGTCGCGCTATCCCGGCCGCTGACAAGGTATGTCGCTATATGTGAACGGGGTTTTAGAGTGACCAAAACTTTGTAGTAGAAGAACCTACCTTAACGGTGAAATCAATTTGTATCCAGTCAAGCAGGCCCTTCCACTACGTAGTTTTTAGTAGATCAAAAGGAGATTTTACTGGCAGATTGTATCCCCATATATAAAGTATAACCAACACACCCTCTCATACCTGGCTAATTGTGTTTGCCAGAATTTAGAAGAAAATTAAATGCTGAAAAGAGAACTGTGAGTGGAAAACAAGATAACAACATCAACTGAAGCACAGCACAAAGACTAACAAAAGTGTACATAGCTAATGGGAGACTCACAGACTGAGTATCGAAAACAAAGTTGACAGGAGTACAGTTCAGTACACAGGGGGTTAACTAAGACTATCAAAAACAGGACCAGGAACAAAAAAGCAAGGTAGAAGTGTAATAACAAACATGCAGGCAACAGCAGAGAACAAACACAAGAGCAGCAACATGAAGACAAAAATACAGTGAGGCAGAGAGATAGAAAAACATGCAAGAAAAAGCAGGACACAACAAAGCCATAGGGCAGGGACTAAGCAGCAGGCAAACACAAGCAGGGAACAAACCATCAAGGCTGAAACCCAACAAGTCAACAGTTCAGGACACCAAACACAAACTAGCAGAATATTTCAGCATTCTGGTAAAGGGAATATATGCTTCACTCTGATATTTTAAAGTAGTATTAAACTCTCAAACCTTTTTTTATCAATTAATCCAGAACAAGTAAATACTTTACTGGGTAATGTATATTTATCATGTAAAACAAAAGGGAACAGAGCGCCACCTCCGTGTGTAAAATTGTTTATTACAATAAATAAAACAAGGGATAAAAGTACTCACAAACAAACGTTTTCATCAGGCTTTAACAACATTAATCAATGATTCTGAGGAAGGGGGCTTGCCCCTGAAACGCGTCAATCTTGGCTGACGGCGGTCGGTGGACTGTGATGTGACCGGATACTACCGTGTTACATAGTCGGGGGATACTATGTTGGGTCAACAGACAGTGTGGCCTCTCGTTTGTTGTTAAAGCCTGATGAAAACGTTTGTTTGTGAGTACTTTTATCCCTTGTTTTATTTATTGTAATAAACGATTTTACACACGGAGGTGGCGCTCTGTTCCCTTTTGTTTTCTAGGTTCGTGGTGGAAGCCCCAGAGCCTTGGATGAGCAGCCCCTCAAGTCTGTGTAAAAAAACTGTGATAAACTGTTGAAAACTTTGAGTGAGCAACAGCAAGTGGATTGTCCAGCTGGCAGCCATTAGCGCCAAGAGCTAAAGAAAACTTTTTGTCTATATTTATCATGTACCTGGTTGGAGACCGGTTGGATGAGGAGGCTTCCCTTGCACCTCGTGTCCCACGGACTCTGGAGGTGGGGACTGAGTCTGAGTGAACTGCAAGTAGCACGAGTGCCAAAGGTGCATCCACACCATGCAGATAGAAATACAGAGACAGGATCAGGTCAAACAGCCAAGGGTCACACTGGCCGGACAGGGAAGTACAGAGCAGGAGATAGAGGCAAGTCCAGTAAACAGGCAAAGGTTAGGAGGCAGGCGGCATTCAGAGTAGTCAAGAGCAATCTGGGTCAAACACAGGACCAGGAAACCGACAGAGTCACAGGAACAAGCTGGAGAGTATCCAGCACCTTGGTATCAGACAGGCTTGTTTAAATAGGCTGGTCTATTAGATGTCACTGCATTATTTCCTGAGTGCCAGAGGTCACCACATCTCTTCCTGTGCGCCAGAGGTCAACGTATCTTTGTACGTACATCCCATTGCGCATGCATGCGTAGTAACAGGCGTTACCTTACAGTATTTCTTTACATTTTTACCCAAGCCCTCACAATCATTGTGTTTACAAACAGCTCCAACTCTCTCAGCTTGGCTTCTCTGAACTTCCCGTCCAGTACAAGATCACAAGGAACAGAGCTGTCTTCAGAAGTTGTCCATTTACTGACTTGAAGAAGGGAGGATGGAGGATTGGGGATCAGGAAGCAGGAGAGTGTCCTGCCTTGCTGTGCCTGTGTGCTTGTGGAGAGACACACACAGCTTACTCACACACTAGTACTAGTATCGGTATCGGTGCTGATACCGAGTATTTGGGTGAGTACTCGTACTCGCCCAAATGCTCCCAATGCCTATCCTGATACAAAAGCTTCCGGTATCACGAAGCCGGGAGACTGGCCATTACGTGTCGCCCAGCATCCTTATAGGTTAGGAAGCCAGGCTGCCTAGCAGCAAGTCATAACCCACCTTGTTGGACAGGAAGCCGGCCCCATGCTCCCTTGTCACTTGGTGATGAGGGAGCATAGACCCGGCTTCCCAGCAAATCAGGAAGCCGGGTAGCATGTAATGACTCGCTGCCCAGTCTCCTGATTGGCCAGGAAGCTGGCCAATCAGGAAGTCAGGAGGCGAGTCATTATCCTCTCGTGACAAGGGAGCATGGAGACGGCTTTCCGGGGTAACCAGGATACCGTGTGGTGAAGCATTACACGCCACTCGGCTTCCTTAATGGGACTTCCAGTATCAATATTCAGTATTGGCGAGTACTAAAAAAAAAATATTGGTCCTCAATACCGAAAAATCGGTATCAGTGTACCCCTAGTAATAACCATATTGATCTAGAAGTTTGTAAACCTACTTAACGAAGATGCCCATGTGATGTACTTTCTCAATGCGCTGACTGCCTGTCTGCTGAACTACAACACAACAGCTAAACAATGCAACATTTTTATTGCTTGCTGGAAGCAATGCATGATCCAGTGTGTAGCATTGAAGACTAGAGATTGCATCAAATCAAGCAGCAGGGGAAGGGACGCAACGCACACTGGGAATCCAGGAAGTTATAGAAAGTGATGGGCAGACAGAAGGCTGCACTCACTACATAAAAGTTTTTTGTTTTTTTTTAAATGTAAGCTTTGATTAAAAACAACTATGATATGTATTCCTATTACAATGCTGATGTTATAATAGAATGGTGTATGCTGTGACTTTAGAACTTTACCTGTACTGAATCTGCAAAGGTTATGTTAGCACTTATTGATCCTGGTTTTGGAAGCACTGATATACACTGTATGGCTCTTTGTTAAATACACATGCATTTCATATATATAGATAACCACATGCTTTATGACAGTAGGACTTCCAAAGCCAGTGCTGGAAATGTCTTTCCTTGTAGCACATCTGAGCCGTGAGCAGAAAGAACAGAATGGGAGCCAATCCAACTCTGAATCACCAGTTTCAGAGCCGGGAGAAATCTGTTGATACAATCTGTTAAGGTATTAGTTCTTGCAAATTTCAATGTAGTATGTAAATACAAAGTAGTATTGGGAAATGTTAATGCTGTAGTGAAAAGAAAAACACACTTTCAGCTTGTTTGTGTATATATTTCACATCCGAATGACTTTCCACTTTTTATTTTGTCCGATTGACATAGCTTGCACTATGATGTGCGACCTGTGGCAGCGGATCGCTCCCCGCTGAGTAGAATTGTTTGCTGTTATACACAGAAACAGCGGGCAACTCTTATCCTCCAATTATGTAGTCAGGCTGTTAGTCTTCATGTGGCAAGTATTTTAAAAGCAATTAGTTTGAAAAATAATGAAGTTCTGTACGCACTGACGTTTAGTTTGGTAAACTGCATCCGGAAAGTTTGTTTTTTTCTTTCCTCTGATAGCTTCCAGAAACAATGGGACATGTTGTGACTTTGTGACAAACAGACTTTGTGTCTTAACAGGGGACTTTGGAAATTTTTGTACCATATGAGTTAAAGAAGAACTCCAGGCAAAACTATGCTAACACTCCACTGCAAGTGTTAATTGCTCGTTTTCGTTTAGGGATGAAAAAAACAAAGAAATACTCCCTGGAGCCTCGCTCCCCTTTCACTCTGGCAATCTAAGGTCTTGCGAGTCATCACGTCCTATATAGCGTATAGCAAAACAAATGTGCACCTTCCAGGTGCACCTCGCTTTAAAGCTGGTTATGAGTTGATGAGTGTGTTTGCCATTTGTTTTGCTTGACTGATTTGGTGCAGTAACACACTGGGGGTCTCAGCTGCCGTTGTGATGTGCGGGGTCCCTTGTGTATACCTGTGCCTTCAAGGAGGTTGGGCTGCCTCCTGGCGAACCTGTACACAATTTATCTTTTGCTACATATGCTCCTAGATGGAGACTCTCATAGATTAGAGTTAGGACCGCACTACACAGAGGGGCCTTGTGGCTTTCACATATTCTGCAGAAGACGTGTATCTAAAACCTCTGTTTTTAACCTTAGCGGTTAGACAGGTTTTTTTTTGCATGCTGGCTGGGGAGTGCGCTGTGAAACGTTTTGCTGTTGTACTATATAGCGTATAGGACGCGAGGACACCGGAGGACATTCTATCGCTGGAGCGGAGGAGACTGGCAGCAGGGACCGGAGTAGCAGCCAGCCATCTTGGAGGTTCAGGTAAGTAAATCTTTGTTTTTTTCATCCCTAGATGAAAACGAGCACTTAAAGGGGTTCTAAACCCTCCGGTTTTTTTGCCTATATGTACTGCTAGCAGCAGTACATATAGGCAAGAAGTTAAAAAAAAAACAAAAAACGCTTGAACAGGTTTTAAACTTACCTCGTTATCGCTGCTCGATCCCGCGCCGAGAATCAGGAAGTGATCGTACGGCCGCAAAGGATCTTGGGGCGGCGCATGCGCAGTTCCGATTCTCGGCCGGAAGACGAGCAGAGACGCAAGGTGCACGTGTCTATGGACGCGTGCACCCGCCTGCAGACACCGCTGGATCGGAGAGACAGAGCAGTCAGCGCTGGATCGGAGTGACGTCACACCGCTGGAGGGACACATGAAAACATGGGGAAAGAAGAGGAAGATCAGAATAAGAGACATCATTTGAGGTAAGTGCTAACATTTACATGGGGGGGAGGGGATATTTTTTTTGGCTTTAATGTCACTTTAACCCTTGCAGTGTGGGGGTAGCCCCACTGCAAGGGTTGAGAATAGTTTTGCCTGGAGTTTTTCTTTAACTCATATGGCAAAAAAACTGCCCGGATGCAGTGTACCACCCTCTAGCAGTGCATAGTCCCACAACAAGGGTCAACAATATTTCTGCCCCGAGTTCTTCTGAAAGTTTGGTCTTTTGTGGTTTGTTTGGAGGATAATTTCTTTTTGTGAGATCAGGTACTGATGTTGGAGGAGAAGACCTGGCTCACAATTGCTGCTCCAATGAATCCTAGAGGCGTTCAGCATGACTGAGGTCAGGGCTTGTGCAGTTGTGTTCTTCCACACCATACTTATCACGCCGGGTCTTCATTGAACTGGTTTCGGGCAGAAGGGCAAAGTCATGCTCTGGCAAAAAAAAGGGCCTTCCCCAAACTGTTACCACAAGTTTAGAAGTACAAAAATGTCTAAAATGTCTTTGTATGCTGTAGCATTAAAAGCACCCTTCAGTAGAAACACTTGAGTTCAGTTATTTGGTGAAGTGTCCACATTCTTTTGGCCATATAGTGTATAATACAAATGCACCTTCTGATATGATTGCTTTAGTCAAAAAAAGGATTTAAATAATTAAAAAAACATTACAGGCAGAAGAATGCAGTAGGTGCCAGAAGATGCGTATTTTGGTCAGTCTGAGACTTGAAATTGCACCACTCCTAAATGAGTAGACCTGTACCAGGAAAACAGTTAGGACTTGTGATGTAATGAGAGCATTCGTTGTCTGTTGCTGTGTAAACTCTTCTGGTGATGGACGCCAGCAGAGAGAGTAGGCGACGTTCACCCGGCGGGGTGAGGTATCCCGCTGGGTCCCCTCCTGACAGTGTTGGGCTCTCCAAAAATGGTGGCACCCGGGTGGGGGCCGCACCCCCCTTGTGACGCCACTGATATATATATATATATATTTGTGCTCTGAATATAGTTATTACACATATATGCTATATTTCACATATGTCTCTGCCATTAATAATTAACCATTTAGATGCTGTGAGCTTGTTCTGTGGGATAAATAATTCTAATAGTTTAACATGTTAAATGGAATAATGGCCGTATAGCGCGACAGTGAGAGGATTGCTGAGTAGCTCAAGGTGATATGTAAATTATTTATGATCCAGTTTCCCTGCTGTTGCGTACTTGCATTTTCCACTAGTGCATGAACTGTAGCAAGTAGCAGCCAAGGCAAACAAATAATTGTTTGAGCATAATATTCATTAGTTCCCTGCAATCTTTACCTTGCAGCTCAGCATCCCAGAGGAGAAGGTATTAGCTGTGCGTCAGTTTCTTGGATAAACAGAAGCAAATCAATGATTCTGGGACTGATTTACTATGTAAACTCTTAGATGCAATTTCCTGTTACTTAAAGTAAAATAGGACTGAAAACCTAATCCCAGTTGCAATAAGAAGCTAGACTGAGGGAATGTAAGTAAGGTAATACATATATGGGCTTAGTTAATAACATAGAGCAAAAGCAGTAGTATACGGTAACCCAAACCACCCTGGAATTGGGTTCTTGTCACACCTGTTGGTTGCCAGGGGTTGGGATGTACAATGTGGTGATGGATTTCTCATGTTTTACAACAACCTTAGGGTGGGAAAAGTCAGGGCTTTGAACAATACATAATAATTCATAAAAAAAGAACAAGTGGTACCATGAACACCAAAAGACAAGCTTGTACATAATCTGTTGACAACTGACACATAAACTGTGTCTTTAAATGTTTTATATTTAAAAGTACAGCAAACTGCCTCAACTGCTACAGTAGTACACGGTACTACAAAAACTGCCGGTCTTTTCATCCCAAAACATCTATCATTTTTTTCTCTTTTGCTGTAAAGTAGGGTAGAGTAATGCTGGCCTTCCATCTTAAAACAGAGTAGCGTTTCATGCATTTTCAAGTTGGTAAAGTTCAAAGCAAGCTCGGACTGCTAAATGCTGAATCTAATCTAGCAAATAGCTGGCACCGTTTGTCTGTCTGTACACTAGGTCTGTTTGGAGTTTAAGCAACCCAGGTTCCCAGAATGCCCATGTTCTCTGATATACATCCACATTTCCTAAGCCTCGCTGTTCACCTATTACTGTGATTGGCAGTCTTACTGAGTGACTGCTGCTGTTAGGCATACCATGTTCTAAGGCCCCATTCACACCTGACCGTTTTGTAGCGCGTCCTACGCTCGATGAACGCTCTACAAAACGGTCAAAAAAATAAATAGCATTGTAGTCAATGGTATCGTTCCCACCTGTCCGTATTTCCGCCCGTCCCGAACGCACTACAAAACGGCCCACGCATGAAAAGGTCCCGGAGCGTTTTTTTGCTGCGTATTGGTCCGTTTTGTAGGGAGTTTTCCATTTGTATACTGCCAAGTAGCCTTTGGAATCGCGTGACGGTCGCGCGACTTTTTTACCGTGAATCGCGGTAAAAAAAACGCGTGACGGTCGCACGACAGACGCGCATATTACAATATGCATAGGTGTGAATGGGGCCTTAGGGTGAAAGTGGAATTGTGTTAAAGCAAACCTTAACTCGAGAAGTAAAGATTTGTTATGTCATAAAAAGGAACATTTAAAAATGTTAAGTGTGCCTAAGCAGTGCCCTGTAAAAAATGTGTCTTGAATTCCTTCTGAAAAATAGCAGTGCACTTACTAGTATGTGAGGCTGCCTAGACACTCCTGTGCCTACAGGCTTATTGTTGTGTTTTGGCAGTATGAGATATACCTTCCAACCATCCATATTTCAGAGACTCTCAAGACTGTCCTGGGATTTGAACTAAATCCCAGGGTTCCAAGGACCCACCCCATGTCCTGGTGCTGGGTGCTGGAACACTTGTTCCAGCACCTGATGCTGGTATCGGACCTCTGGGTAAATCTATGCCCTTTTTCTCGTCCTGGTTGCGTGACAAAAGCTAAAGGGAAGTTAAAGGGCACTGACGCATTATCTCTTTTCCAGGCAATCCCTTTTTTTAAAAGTACAAAGCTGTGAGGTATGGTGAGATCTATGGAACTTCTACCTCTCACTGGTAGTCTAAGGAGAGTTGGAGGGAGATTTAAAAATGTCACTATTGTGCTGCTCACTGTCCTCCTTGCTGAAGGCTCTGACATGAGCAAGCAAAACTCTGCCTTTACCAAGATGGCCACCTCACACAGAACATAGTGCAGAACAAGGCATGGTTATTAAGTAATGAAGAAAGGATAAGCTGCAAGGAGACAACAGGCAGGCCTAGTGACTAGTCCTTTGCCCTGTGCCTGCATTTTTTGGGGCGCAGCTTGAGATCAGTTTTTCTTGAGGAGCCAAAGCCAGTATCATTCTAGCCTTCTTTACAGTTTCATGTCTTCAGCTGTGACAGATGGATTTTAAGTTGAATGAACATATTGTTTGTAATAAATCAGCAAAACTCTTCTATGATACTTATTGTTCTTTCTTTCTTTCTTTCTTTCTTTTTTTCTTTTTTTCTTTCTTTTTTTCTCTCTTTCTTTCTTTCTTTCTTTCTTTCTTTCTTTTTTTCTTTCTTTTTTTCTCTCTTTCTTTCTTTCTTTCTTTCTTTCTTTCTTTCTTTCTTTCTCTTTCTCCTTTCTTTCTTTCTCTTTCTTTCTTTCTTTCTTTCTTTCTTTCTTTCTTTCTTTCTTTCTTTCTCTCTCTCTCTTTCTTTCTTTCTCATTCTTTCTCTCTCTCTCTTTCTTTCTTTCTCATTCTTTCTCTCTCTCTCTTTCTTTCTTTCTCATTCTTTCTCTCTCTCTCT
>NW_017306802.1:1030133-1059615 GCF_000935625.1 Nanorana parkeri
TTCTTTCTTTCTTTCTTTCTTTCTTTTTTTCTTTTTTTCTTTCTTTTGTTCTCTCTTTCTTTCTTTCTTTCTTTCTTTCTTTCTTTTTTTCTTTCTTTTTTTCTCTCTTTCTTTCTTTCTTTCTTTCTTTCTTTCTCTTTCTCCTTTCTTTCTTTCTCTTTCTTTCTTTCTTTCTTTCTTTCTTTCTTTCTTTCTTTCTTTCTTTCTCTCTCTCTCTTTCTTTCTTTCTCATTCTTTCTCTCTCTCTCTTTCTTTCTTTCTCATTCTTTCTCTCTCTCTCTCTTTCATTCTCTCTCTCTCTCTCTCTTTCTTTCTTTCTTTCTCTCTCTCTCTCTCTCTCTCTTTCTTTCTTTCTCATTCTTTCTCTCTCTCTCTTTCTTTCTTTCTTTCTCATTCTTTCTTACTTTCTTTCTCATTCTTTCTTTCTTTATCTTTCTTTCTTGCTTTCGCTTTCTTTCTCTCTTTCTTTCTTTCTTGCTTTTGCTTTCTTTCTTTCTTACTTTCTTTCTTGCTTTCGCTTTCTTTGTTTCTCTCTTTCTTTCTCTCTTTCTTTCTTTCTTTCTCTCTTTCTTTCTCTCTCTTTCTTTCTTTCTCTCTCTTTCTTTCTTTCTCTTTCTTACTCTCTTTCTTTCTTGCTTTCGCTTTCTTTCTTTCTTTCTTTCTTTCGCTTTCTTTCTTTCTCTCTTTCTTTCTTTCTCTTTCTTTCTTTCTCTCTCTTTCTTTCTCTTTCTTTCTTTCTCTCTCTTTCTTTCTCTCTCTTTCTTTCTTTCTCTCTCTTTCTCTTTCTTTCTCTTTCTCTCTCTCACCAAGGGTCTTTCTTTCTTTTTCTTTCTTTCTTTCTTTCTCTTTCTCTCTCTTTCTTTCTTTCTCTCTCTCTCTTTCTTTCTTTCTTTCTCTTTCTCTCTCTCTTTCTTTCTTTCTCTCTCTCTTTCTTTCTCTCTTTCTTTCTCTCTCTTTCTTTCTTTCTTTCTTTCTTTCTTTCTTTCTTTCTTTCTTTCTTTCTTTCTCTCTCGTTCTTTCTTTCTCTCTCGTTCTTTCTTTCTTTCTTTCTCTCTCGTTCTTTCTTTCTTACTCTCTCTTTCTTTCTCTTTCTCTCTCTCTTTCTTTCTCTCTCTTTCTCTCTCTTTCTCTCTCTCTTTCTTTCTCTCTCGTTCTTTCTTTCTTTCTCTCTCGTTCTCTCTTTCTTTCTCTCTCGTTCTTTCTTTCTTTCTCTCTCGTTCTTTCTTTCTTTCTCTCTCGTTCTTTCTTTCTTTCTCTTTCTTTCTTTCTTTCTTTCTTTCTTTCTTTCTTTCTTTATTTCTTTCTTTCTTTTCACCCCTAACAATGTATCTATTCTTTGTTTTTGCCTTTTTAAATGTCCTTTCCTATTCTTTCTCATGCCTCTTTATTTCTCCCTTTCTTTCCCTCCACCTTCTCCTTAACGTTGCATACAAAGGGAATTTTACTAAAGTTGGAGGCCTTTTCACAAATGTTGTTTTGCTTTATAATTGTGCCAGTATAAAGACAGCTATTCACAGTGACATGTAGAGCTTGGGTTATTGTAAGGTAATGGGAATTTTCCTGGCTTAATTACCTTTTAAGCTCCCACAAATGTTTTTCTGTACACAAGGATGATTCCTATCTCTGTGTTTTTATAGCATATATCCGCTATCTCTGACAGTCTCCCCGGCTGCTATATCATGCAGTACAGCATTATGAGTCTCAATGGACTTGTCACCTGACATTATTTTGGTAATACCGTTCCTGAGCCCAGGAATGGGAGGGACTTGCCAATAGGAGAATCGATTTTCACGAATGGGGGAGGGTATTCATAGACGGCAGCACAGATTCTGAACAGTGTAAATATTTCATTGTAACATATTGTTCATTTAGGGGCGTCCCGAGGCTCGGTGTCACCCGGAGCAGAGGCCGGGTGATACCCCGCTGTGACTCCATCCCGCATGCGCGTTCATCTTTTTGACGCCTGCCGGCGGCCATCTTGGTGATGGGTTTCGGCAGAGAGAGGATGAGACGTTCACCCGGTGGGATGAGGTATGCCGCTGGTCCCCTCATCTCTCATGACACTGACGGGCTCTCAGTCAATGACCGAGTGCCCTACTTTTCAGAGGGGTGCCACCAAAATGACTGTTAGTCATTTTGGTGGCACCCCTCCAATGGTGGCACCCTGGTGCGGGCCTCACCCCCCGCACCCTCCTTGTGACACCACTGTGTTCAGTAAACCTAAGTCAAAGATACTCTTGGATTGGTTTTACCTGGTCAAACTTTTATGCAAAACTGCCATGGGTCCATTTCATTGTATCCCTACAACATAAAACCCTCTCGGATGCAAAAAATATTGATCTGCAAATGGTTTCATGCCATTGTTATTTATATAAGCTTGGGCCCCCAGGAAGACTCCGAGGACAGTATAGAAGACCTGGCTTAGGTGGATTCCCATCAAGCATCTCTTATGTGATTAGCACTTTTGGAACACCTCAGGTATGGTGCACAAGCCAGGGACCAATAAACTTAGGTCTAGTAAAATAGTTGGAAGCCTAGGTGAAAGGCCTGCATTAGTTTTGATAATTTGCTAGTAGGGGTTAATTGTGTGCAGAACATGGAATGATGAGCAATCACTTACATCAGGGCTGAAAATTTCAGGTCCTGAGCTACTAGCCAGGCCTTCAAAGTTACTCGCCACCAGTTGCCCTGAGCAGGCTGTGATGTAAATCACAGCCTTTTCATTCATAACTGGAGACCCATAGTACTATGTGTCCCCAGTTATTTACAAACACTGGAGTGATCAGACGATCGCTCCAGTGTTTGTCCTTCTCACACAGAGGATCGGTAATTATCACTGATATTTACCGATCCCCCGCTCTGCCACGCACAGAGCCGCTGTCATCCTGAAACTGACAGGATGACAGCGGCTCCAATCTCCTCCCCGCTCGGCCATCCTGACAGCTGCGGGTGCTGCTGTCATCATATCGGTGAGGGGGAGAGAAGCCCAGGACTCCCTCCAGGAGTTGAGTGCCTGACTCAATGGCTTAATTTCCACTCGCCCACACGCAATTTTCACTCGCAAATTGTGAGGGGGCGAGTGGAAATTTTGAGTCCTGACTTACATGATTGGATGCTTATTTCAATTAAGCAGGTAGACTCTGGGGATGGCAGACAAGAATGGGTCATTTTACAGATAGACAGAGTTTAGTCAGTGATTAGCAAACATTCAGCACAGCCTCTGTTATTCTCTGTCCCTGAATAAAGAAGCTTTCTAAACGACCTTTTATCTTGGAAGAATAAACAGAAGCAGTGAATGTCCCTCAGTGGCTAAAACCTGCTGCATGGGTCTAGGCAATCATCTCCCAGGGATGCCTAAACACACTAATATACCCTAGGATTTTTATGGTTCCTGGCTTTTTGAAATCTACGTCTAAATACATTGCTAAGGGCATCATAATACATGGAAGACAGTTTGGTGGTATCTTGCTTTCTGAGTAGCTGTTCAAGTGGACATGGGGTCAGTAGAGCTCTTTTGTGTCACAATTGTTGGTTATGAAGTTAATCCGGGGGAGACCAAACTCTTTCCAAAGTTGATCAAATGCCTTAAGTTCCCATCTGTTATGCAAATATTTGTAGGGTGAGACTATTACAGCTTTAGTAGCAGTACAGACATCATCTGGGGATGGGATAAGCCACTAGACATGTGCAATTAGTTTCGTTCCGAATCAAAATTCAGATGGATTTTCTGAAATTCGGACATTCGGACACATCCGAATGTCTGAATCCCAATGCATCTGAATGTGTCCGATTCCAAATTTCCGTTTACGAAATCCGGATCCCGTCCGATTTTCGTTTAAATACTAAACTGAATCTGTAATAGTGATTTTTTTTCTATTTCTGAATCTTCGCTGTCATTGTCACCAATGCCCATCTCAGCTAATTTACAAATACCATTGGTGTACAATTTCCTTATGGGTATCATGATGTTGGTGTAGTAGATGAACCCACATTTTTGTAGATAATGTTATGCATAGATATTCTTGTGCCTGCCAGGACTCTAGCAGTTGATTTGATTTATTAGTGTCTGTAACGACAGGTGTTACTGCCTTAGCTAGGGCAGTGGGAAGTACAGTGTTGTCACTTGCCGAGATAACAAAAAAGGATACATCTTGAAATGTCAGCAGAGGACCAGTTCTACTGTATCAGAATAAGACAGAGCCGATGCATCTGGGATAAGCTACAGGCATTGGCAGTTTTGGCTAGTGTTGTTATGGAAAATGCTCTGGAGCAGTGTTCAACTTGCTTTTGATAAGTTGACGCTATCAGCAAGGCCCATGGGGGTCTATGGAGGGATGTTGTGAATAAAGTCAATGACTGCTGCCCATTTAGTTAATTAGCCTTGTTAAAGGGGGGTGGAAGTGCTTCTAATTTAAGACTGATGATTTTTTTTTCTGGCAGTACTTTGAAGGTTGTAGTGGTTCCATGCCAATTTTGACAAGTATTCTGGCTGCCCTATATTGTTGTTACAAACAAGGAAAAGGTCATTCCAGGCACTCTTGAGTAAAAAGTGAAGGCAGCCAAGTTGTGCTTGTTTCTAAGCCGCTGCTAGTGAAATTGGCTAAATGTATTTTCTGTAAACCGACAACTCAGATTATATTCTAAGCTAAAATGCAATAAGGTTGAGACCCATTTCATATGTGGTGTCACTTCTTCTACAGTTGTCAGGTTTTAGTACCGTATATACTCGAGTATAAGCCGTCCCGAATATAAGCCGAGGTACCTAATTTTACCACAAAAAACTGGGAAAAAGTATTGTATTTAATGTTACAGCCTGTCTTTGCAGTTGTTTTGTATGATGTCCTCGAGCCAGTATGTGGCAACGGCCCCTCACAGGTGTGCACATGGCCAGTGCTAGTGCTCAAGCAGCTCAGGCGGCTGCCTGAGGGCGCCTTTGGGGGGAGTGGAAAAATGGTATCACCCGGCCAGCAGACAAATGGCCTCAGATAGCTAGAGCAGTGTTATGGCTCTGTCTGCTGTAATATCAGGACTGCCCCCTCTGGAGTGTCTCACTGTAATTCCTCCCGGCCGTTGTGTGTACTGTCAGAGGATCATTTATCACGTTTCTGAACTGTTTCTGAAGTCGAGAGAGCGTGTGTATACATGTGTGTGTGTGTGTGTGGGCTTGTTCACACCACTTCCAGTGCCTTCCAGCTCGATTAGCTGCTGGAACACACTGGATCGCATCCTGGCCAGCTCCCTGCATTCTGGGGTGGGAGGGGACGTGGCGGTGCATTTGCTGGGATTGGTAGTCCTCTATAGCTGATGATATTCTGCATTGTTGTGTAATGTATTGCTGGGATTTATAGTCCTCTATAGCTGATGCCATTCTGCATTGCTGTATAATGTTTTGCTGGGAATCCTCTATAGCTGATGAGCGGTAAAATCTTTTAAAGCGTCACCTATGGCCAATTTTATGTGTTGTAGTTTTTTTCGCGATTTCACGGGCGTGCACAATTTTTTTACTTTCAAACGTTTTTATTGTTTTCATCGAAACATAAAATCACAAGATACAACATTACTCAGTAAAACCTAATTACATTTAAAAAGCAATCAGGCATAGCCCTCATTATGCAAAAGTAATAAAGCTGTAAGATTGCCCCCTCCTACTAAACAACCTCTATGGGTGAAACAATGCCATTCCAGCCGTAATGGTTTCCCATTCTCGTCATAAAAGATTGTTTATAAATGGTCTTGGCATTCTAGGAAGATAGAATTGCGCTACACTTAGTAATAACCAAAAACTTCCTCGACATGACATGATGTTAGTGGGAATCCCATTCTAAATCAGTTAAATCACTCACATTTATTTTAAATCTTAAAGGTATTCATTTAGGTTTATAACCCCTGACAGACTAGATTCATTGACAGCCTTAACAAAGGCAATTTACAAATAATACAAACAAGACAAAACAGTGTAGAGAAAAAGAAAGAGAAAGAGAAATCTGACAAAAGCAAAATCTATCACAATATTAGTATTAACGATAAACGATTACATTTGAGTTTAAGTTTGGTCGGGGTGGATTGAGGTCTAAGATCTACCCATTTTTCTTACATTATTGTAGGGCTTGTATAGGCCAGCAAAGGCCCCCAGATCTGATCGAATTGTGTGACTTTATCCGTAAGGATACTCGCTAGCTTTTCGTGAGTCATGATCCAAGATAACCTAATCTTCACTTGCCTCAATGATATCCTAGGGGTTTTCCAGGCCTTAGCAATGATGATTTTAGCTGCCAGGAATATAAAAATTATCAGTCGTGTACAGTGCCTCGAGACTCCGGGTACGGCTTCATTAAGCAGGGCATATCTAGGGTCCGGGCGTGCACAATTTTAAAGCTTCACATGTTTGGTGTCTATTTACTCGATGGGGCCCCTGTCTTTTATATTTTACCCAAAAATTGGGTAATAATAAATGTTTCCTAACATAATAAAGGGAAAGCCATTTTTTTTTCTAATTTTCGGTACTTTTTTCGTTATATAGTAAAAAATAAAAACCCCAGTGGTGATTAAATACCACCAAAAGAAAGCTCTATCTGTCCCCAGAAAATGGTATAAAATTAATTTCAGTTCAGCATTGCATGACTGAAAAAATGTCAGTCAAAGTACTGCAGTGCTGAATACTAAAAAATGGCCTGGCCAGGAAGGGGGTGTAAACACCTGGTCAGCAAGGGGTTAAGGTCAATTTTCACCTTTTGTAAGTGATTTGCATTTATTGTGGTAATGAAGAGGTGCAGTGATGATGTACACTGAGTGGCCAGTTTATTATGACCACCTGACGTTTGTAGGCAAATTAGCTATAATTTCGCGCTGAAGTTGCTAGAGGGCCAGATCATTGTAAATAGGGAAGCAGGTTGTTTACCATGACAGTAGAAGTGTTTTTTTTCTGAAGATATGGGTAAACAATGCAATTTTAACAGCCTTTGAATGTGGGATGATTGTTGGCACGAGCCATGGAGCGAGTATCAGCAAAACAGCAGAATTCGTTAAATGTTCAAGAGGGGCTCATTGTTAAAGTGTTTAAAGACTGGACTGTCAGCTGAAAATCTGGGTCTGAACGTGCGAATTGTGGCCGTCAGCGACCAGTCAATGTTAGGGCAGAACGGAGAGTGGCAAGACTGGTACAAGACAACAGAAGGGCAACAGTTCAGTGTAGGATTCCTCGCATCACCTTTCAACATCTTGTGGAGTCACGAGGCGGCCCAACAAAGTCATCTCATGGAGTGATCTTGTGGCCCAACGAAGTATTGATCGGGTGGTCATAATAATCTGGCCACTCAGTGTATATTATGTGCACATTTTCATGACTCACATTGCAGGCTTTCTTCATTTTTTTATGAAGGTTTTATTAGGCCTGAAGCCTAAAAGTAAAACATTTTCTCCACAGGAAATTCAGTCAGACGCCAGGGTGTCGGACTGTAATCAGCTGCCCCCTCCCTGTCACCCATTGTAACATGATCAGTAAACGCCAGCTCTGCCTTTACACACAATACACTGTCCAGGAAAGAGGGAAGCTGGTGGGGGATGTTTACACATTGCTTGCACAGCACAGAGGCAGACATTTCCATGCCGATATGAAGAGGAAAGCTAACAAGAAATGTACATTTCTGTTTTCATATACATCAACTGCATATGCCTGCTTCATGTATACTTGGTGTACTTTGCTGCTATATGTTTTTAAAAATAGCACTGGAAAGGTGGAAATGGGCTTTAAGGCAGCAGCTTCTGCCAACATCACATATTCCAGCAGCAGTAAGAGCCCTTTTGTTGTAATCAGGGATACAGGGAAGACTAACATTCCTAGACGCTCCCTGCCTATAGCATCTGGCAAAGTACAATCTTGCATTTACTACTCACAAGTGGGAAGGATGCAAACTGACCACACTAGGACTACAAAGAAAACTACAGGGAGGGAGGGGAACTGGTATTTGCCTATAAAAAGAGGGTAGTGGCATAGTAAGGAACATTTACCAGTTCCTTTTCTTTAAAAAAAAATGCAATGCTTAAAGTGACACTAAACTCAGGGGGGTATTTAAAAAATGCATCAAAGTACCTGAACTATAAACAAAATTTTACTTAATTTGTGTATCACTCAGCTGTAGATCTTCAAATCATCTCTGAATTCCTGCTTACATAGTGACCGTGTCCTTCCTTCTGGAGGGTGGCTACTTTTGTTCCCCATGGTCCCTGTGTGTGTTGTAAAGTAGCCACCGCTTCAAGCCTGCTCCCGTGATATAATACAATCTCACGTTTAGTTTACTAATTTGTATCAAGATTGTAGTCCATCATGGGTGCAAGTTCGGAGCAGTGGCTACTTTACAATGCACATGGGGACCATGGAAAACAAAAGTAGTCACCCTCCAGAAGCAAGGACAGCACAAACTCAGAGATGATATGATGATCTACAGCTGAGTGATACACAAATACGGTATAGTATTGTTAATACTTAAGGTATTTGAATGTATTTTTAAGATTTAACTCCTCAGTAGAGTGTCCCTTTAGCTATCAATTGTAAAGGTTACATACACTTTAAAGGCTGACATGGAGAAGTTGAGGATTTCACATGAGACCACCATACTGCTTGCTCCTCCTTTTACAAAAACCACTGACAGTCATCAATGGAATGTAACAGGTCACTAACAATCAGGTGACTTGGAATTATTATATTCAACTCCCAACAAACTGTAGCTGCTTTTGCAGTAACAAAGAAGTAATGTTGCATGCTTTAAAATGTAATGTAACATTTGATGTCAGGCATAGAAAAGCCTAATTTAGTCAGCGTTTGCCACAACCTGTTGTGTCATAAATGAGACATGTGAGTAAAAAATAAACCGTGTAATGAATACATACAATATAAAATGGCTGTAGTAATCTGTTTTTCATTATTAGATTACACTGAAGTGGCGCTTTAAGGCCACATAGCTGCACGAGTAATTGCAGTAAATCTCTACAGACCAAGCCGCATGATCATATTGGGCTTGTAAGAGAATTGATAGAATTGTAACTCATTTGTAATGAGTAAAAGTAACAAGCATTGTGTTGATAGGATCAATGCTTTTGATTTACCGCTTGTCTCCTTTGATCCACGGTGCTACTAGAGCTCTTGACACGGGAAGATACTGTAATGACTATGCTGTGCTTTGAAATGCTTCTTTGGTTATTGATCTGAATTGAACCCTGGTTAGCTGCCGCTGGAAAAAGAGTGCATTATTAAAAATCATTTATCTTGTTTATAAGCTCTATTAGGGAAATGGGCAGACTCTGGGAATTCAGAGCCTGGACTATGCCGAAATCCTCCTTAACAAGCTTTGCCAAGCAGCAGCACTTTAGTGAAGCCTATGGGAACAAACAAAGGTCTTAGCAAGAATGCCTCTAATACATTTTAGAAATTGGCACCTGAGAGCACATTGTGATAGGTTATGCGGTCTTCTCACTTAAGTGTGGTGCTTCTTTTTACTGCAGCAACTCCCCAGTACTACTGGTAATTTAACACAAAATAGATGCATTGTTATTTGCATGTTATTGCTATGAGGATCTGCTGCCTAGGGAGACCCACACTTTTAAAGAATTCTGGGTAAATGGAAAACTGTTTTTCAGTCCGTATATATGTTAAGGTAATCATTGTTAGAGTTACTTGTGAACCGCACTGCATGTGGTTAGCTGCCGTCCTTCCACATCAGCTACATAAATTGCTGCAAAAATGAGAAAGGAGGGACAGAGCAAGGGTAATTGACTTTAATCATATCTGCAGTCAATCTAACGTATATAGTGTCATATTACAAAGTGGTGGTTTGAAGCAGAAGATAGGAAGGAAACCCTTGCAGATAGTGTCTTGACTAGGATTTGAACCAGGGACCCTTAGTGCTGTAAGGCAAAAATGCTAACCACTACACCATTGTGCTGCCCAATACAAATTAGTAACTTTGTATTGGGCAGCACAGTGGTGTAGTGTACATGGGGTACAAAACAAGCCACCCTCCAGAAGGATGCATCCCAGAAACATCTATAGTATGTATTCCTATTACAATACTGATGTTATAATTGGATAGTATATGTTGGGACTTTACAACTCCTGGTACAACAGCCCAGCCCTGCGGATTAAATCTGGAGCATTGCCAAAGATCCTGATACAGAGCTAGGTCAGATTTCCCAGCAAAATCTACTGAACTGGGCTTTTTTTTAACATTCTGTTCCTCCAGAGTGCAGCACGTGACTAGGGTGACTCAGTGGCAGGAGGGCTTCCCATCCTAGCTGTGCCACCACCACTGCCATTGCACCTAAAGCTCATTCATTACCCATGCCTTTATTTTTGTTAACAGTATATCACTTGTTTTCTTCATACTTTAAGTGCTGGTTCACACCTGGGCGTTTTACAGAGCTGATCGAAGCGCTGTAAAACGCTCAAGCAGTGAAATCCCATTAATTCCAATGGGCACGGTTCCCACCTGGGCGTATTTCAGCGCGTGGAAACGCGCTGAAAAACGCCCTACACCCAAACAAGTACAGGAGCTTCTTTGGGGCGTATTTCAGCGCGTATCCATTGGTATTCCCGAGTGTGGCTCGGTGTTAACAAAGCGGTAACCCCGAGCCACACTCGGGAATACAGCGTACAGGTCTTACCTTGTCCGCGATCCCCGCTGTGTCCTCCGACCGCTGCCGTCTTCCGGGTTTCGTCCCTTGCGAGTGTGCCCGGGCGGAGAAAATAAAGGCAAAAAAAAAATCATACCGCCAGGGAGGTATAAAAACGAGAGTCGAATGCGCTTTTCGCTGAACGAAAAAACGTGCTAAACGCGCGAAAAACGAGCTGTAAAACAAGCTGAAAAAACACGCCTATAGTACGCCCAGGTGTGAACCCAGCCTAACTGTTCCCTACTATATCAATGGCAAATCACATCCAATTAATTAAACAGCTGGGTGGCTTTATTTTTATTATTCAATAACAGCCAAGGAAGGTTGTGTGGATGTAGACATGCACACATGCCATTGTACTATTTATTTATTACATTTTCTTTATCGACTTCATTTGGATGATTTTATCCCTTTGAGTTGAATCAGACAGAATGTTCCATTTGTAAATAGCAAAAGTTGGCATATCCTCCGTGTTTTACCATTTACCAGTAAGCCTTTGACATTCCCTTTCTGAGATGTTGTGCCACTTGCTCTTTTTCCAAAGCCTATTGCAAGCACAGCAAGAAACCAGGAATTGTGCCCTGTAAAGATTACATTTGTCAGTATGACGCTATAAAACATCATGTGGTGCTGAGTGATATTTTGCAAGAAAAGCTTAGGTCATACAGACCAAGTACAGACTGTCAAACTGCAGTGAAATGTAACAATGTCATAGACATAAAGGAAACTTTGCAGCTAAAGTTATGTCAGCTCTAGACATGTTCTACCTGTATAAGGTTTAAAGTAGTATTAAAGGAGAACTATGAGATGAGTGATTTCCACTCACCTCATAGTTCTGAGCCGACCTGTGACAATGAGACTGTCACAGGTCGGCTCAGTAGATCGGGAGGTGAGAGAACACATACCGGGTTCCCTCACCTCTCGATCCTGTCACGCCTCTCTGCCGTGACAGGGGGAGGGGCTGGATTCCCCTCTCCCGCTCCGATCTGCCAGCGCTGACTGGCGGAACGGACGGGGAGGGGGCAGGTACAGCTGGCTCTGCCTCTAGATAGGCAGAGCCAGCTGTCACTCACGCAGCTGGGTGGATCCCGTCATCTAAGTCGGGATCCGCTCCAGGTGCGGCGTCTCAGTATACCGCGAGCTGTAGCTCGTGGTATACTGAGCTTAGGGTAACGGGAGGACGCTAGTTTGTGTCCTCCCGTTACCCTAAGGAGAACTATGGGGAAAAACACTGACCCCATAGTTCTCCTTTAAATCAGCACCCAGCCCCTGTTGCTACATTATGTGAATCCCAAGTAGAGAATAAGCTGTCTTTTTCTTGTACTTCTGTGAGTGAGTCCAATTTAATATATAGAATGATGAGGCAGTCATTTATGGGGCTCTTTATCTGGCTAATCAGACTTGTCCCTTAAACAAGAACACTTCTAAAGTTTGTTTGCGGTATACTGAGCTTAGGGTAACGGGAGGACGCTAGTTTGTGTCCTCCCGTTACCCCAAGGAGAACTATGGGGAAAAACACTGACCCCATAGTTCTCCTTTAAAGTCTCTCTTTTTTTTAAACATATATCTACTTATGGCAAGCAGTTGATATATGCAAAAACATTACAAAAAAAAGTTAAAAGAAGAACTATGAGGTGAGTGAAAATCACTCATCTTCATAGTTCGAGCCAAGGTGTGACAATGAAACTGTCACACGTCGGCTCAATAGATCGGGAAGTGAGCAAACACATACTGTCGCTCGCTCACTTCTCGATCATCTCCCTGCAGACAGCGGTGACACTGTCAGTCACCGCTCCCCGCAGCGATTCCCCCCTCGCTGCTCCGATCCTCCAGCGCTTACTGGAGGAACGGACTGGGGGAGGGTACAGCTGGCTCTGCCTCTGGATAGGCAGAGCCAGGTGTCATTCATGCAGCTGGGTGGATCTCGACAGCATTGTCGGGATCCGTCTGGCTGTGGCGGTCTCAGTATACAACGAGCTGTAGCTTGCGATATACTGAGCTTTGGGTCACAGGAGGACGCTAGTATATGTCCTCCCGTGACCCTTAAGAGAACTATGGGGAAAAACACTTACCCCATAGTTCTTTTTTAACAAGTAGGTAAATACGTACCTCAGTTTCCGCCGCTCGCTCCCGGCTAAAGATCTAAAGCTTCTCAAACGTGGCTGTGCAGGATGATGGGGCAGGTGCATGCACAGAAGAGATCTTCGTTGGGGAGAAGGGGAGAGACACAGTGGAGGAGAATGCAGGCAGCCATGAGCGTGCACGTTGGACAGAAACCTTGGGACCCGAGGAGTCTGCTCCGGATCAGAGACCGTGCCAGCGCTGGAGGGACTCCTGAAAACGACTGGAAAACAGAAGATGATCGGATCAAGAGGCATTACTTAAGGTAAGTCCTTAAAGCATCATGGGGGGGGGGATGTGACTTTAATGTCACTTTACCGAGAACAAATGTAAATAAAGCACACAATATTTTTTAATTAATTAATTATCATACTTAGTAATACATGCTTAATATTCCTTGCACTGCCTCTG
Source organism: Nanorana parkeri (assembly GCF_000935625.1). NCBI lineage: Eukaryota > Metazoa > Chordata > Amphibia > Anura > Dicroglossidae > Nanorana > Nanorana parkeri. The sequence goes on from NW_017306802.1 coordinate 1,043,331, forward strand.
AGCTGGCATAAGGGTTGCCTGTACTGCCTGATGAAATAAGAGAGAAGGGGCATAGCAGGAATGAATGACACGTATTCAAACGAGGCTTGTCTAAATGTCTTGTGTGAAGCATATAGAAAACAAAATGCAATTTAGTTTGTAGGACTTGATGAAATTTTAGAGTACACATATTTTTGTCTCTCTCTCTCTCTCTCTCCACATGCATGTTTTTCAAAGTACCTACCTGGTACCTAAATTGATATTGTTCTGTTAAGAAGACAATTCTGATCATGAACATCCAACCTAATCATGATCAAATTTAGATTTGTAAATGATGGCATTTTAAATGTCTTAGCAACTGAATAGTCGTGAGTCTGTACGCTATAATTATCAAGGTAGGAATACAATGTAAACGCCTCCACCTATTTGATGAGCATCAGTAACTGGGCCAGAGTAAATCATTAAGGCAACGGCAAAGTTAATAAAATTGTATGTGTTCAAATAAGATACCAGTTGTTACATACAGTCCAATATTGTCTATGGGTTGCGTTTCTGAAATTGTACAGTCATGAAAATGTTTCTGTCCAACATCCACATGAACGTTTATCTACTGCTGATGTATTATCAAGAATACCAAAGATATACACTATATTTTACAGTATTTTTCATTCCGCTGAATCACTCGGGATGATGATTTTATTCCTTCACTTACCTTTGCTTACCAGGGAATATAAATTATGCAGACTAATTAAAAAGTAATGCCTCCATGTCTATAATCTGTCTGAGATCTATTAGAGTGACTGTGAATGTTCATGTACAATGTTATAGAGGTGTCCTTACCCCACTAATGTATGCTTTTCTTTTTCAGATTGAGTGATTAAAACCAAGGATCTGCGGCTAAAACAACAAGCAATTGAATTTCTGGTAAAAGAGGGTTGCGCACCTAAGCAAATCCATAATCAGCTAAAGAATGTTTATGGGGAAGCTGTAGTAGAATTTTGGTTTCTCCTTCTTGAAAATTCTTCACCCAATGCCGCACATGTCCACTAAAGCATCCCCATAAACATTCTTCAGCCGAATGTGGATTTCCTTAGGTGCGCAACCCTCTTTTGCCAGAAATTCAATTACAGCTTATTGTTTTAGCCGCCGATCATTGGTTCTAATCACTCAATCTGAGAAAGAAAAGCATACATTAGTGGGGTAAGAACACCTCTATAACATTGTACATTAACATTCACAGTTCACAGTCATTCTAATAGATCTCAAATTACAGACATAGAGGCATTACTTTTTGATTGACCCGCTTATATTTCTTCTGTTGCACTGCCAAGGATTGGAATGATACATTTCCATTGAGCTACCAGGCATTTGGATTACTTATTTGACTAAAATACTGATTGGGATTACATTTTTCCAATATACTTTCTAGGATGGTTGATACATTTTCTACTGTGCTTCCATACTACACCTTCTTTCCACTAGGATTGCTGATCTGATGACAATATAATTTTTCTGTAAGCCTGCCAATGATTGCCAAGGTCAATAGATAAGCATGGCTTGGCAGGTATATATCGTTCCATACTTCCATGTATGATCAGGCATTGCATGGCTGCAATGGCATTTATAGTGTGTTCACTTAGACATTCTGATTTTCAAGACTGTTACACTGATGTTACACTATTCAGGCATGTTAGGTATGTCATTCGATCATGAGCTCAGAAGGCGGTTCCCTGATATGCCAGATGGGTTTGTGGTCCTGCTTCATCCCAATGGCCCACACGTAGTGGTCATCAGTCTAAGCTCTCTGATTTATTGCTGCAAAAACACAGAAGGTCTTGGTACAAGGATTTGTAACTAGCCAGTCTTGTCTACTAAGAATGTGCTGTCAGAGAGCTGTTTTGTGGTTATCACTGCTTTTAGGCACATTAAAGATAGAAGAAAATAGAATCTTCTATTCTGTGGCCTGTTCAGTGTCCAAAATATTAGATAACCATAAATCCAGCTCCAAAGCATTACCACTGCCAAGGGCCCATCTGTCAGACAAGTCTGATGTTAAGTGAAATGAAAAGAAATGTCCCTCTTTTTACATTTTAACTGAATAAACATATGGACATTCTGGTTTGGAATACATGTATGATAGCACCATTTAATTCAGTCATTTATCTTTCTATCCTAAAGGTAGTCAGAGTAGTATTAAACTCTCAAACATGTTTTCAAAAATGAATCCAGATAAACAAATATACATTGCCCAGCAAAGTATTTCTTTAAGTTTTTGCCCCCAAGCAAATACAGTCCTCATGTTTCTGAATAGCTGGGTCCAACTTTCGCAGCTCAGCTTGTCGAAACTTCCTGTCCAGTACAAGGTTACAAGGGATAGAGCAGACTGCAGCAGCTGTCCATAATGAGGCAGCCTGAGGCGGGGGGGGGGGGGCAGCAGGTGTGCCTGCTGCCCACTTTCTGGCCAGAGCATCCCAGGTTGCTAAGAGCATGTTCGGCTGACCAAAGTGCAGCCGAAGGCTCAGCCGATGTACGGCTGATTTCAGCTGATGTACGGCTGAAATCAGCCGTACTGAGCTGGAGTGAATAGCCGAACCTCGGCTCGGTTATTCACTCGGCTGCATTCAGCAGCTTTGTGAATAACCCTGTTAGAAAGAAAAAAAAAATCCATTTGCCCCTAAATACTTCCTTCCTGTGCTCCTCAGCTTCATCTAGTGGCCATCATGAGGTATTTTCCAAATATTACATTACATGGAAAGAAAATATACTAATGACATTCGTTTTTGCCTTCAGTTGTACAGAACAAGTGCACTTGCAGAATGAATGGCTCTGCGCATTTTTTATAAATACGCCCTTTTGTTTAGCCGGTAAAACATTATTAAACTATACCCTACATTCAAAATTATATGAGTCTAACAGTCTAAAATACAGTTCCCACAGAGATAGCAGGAAGTGTGTGACTCACCCCATTGCCCTAGCAGCGTTGGTATATTGTTACATTCATTTGAAACTGGATTGTATTTCTTGGTAATGCTTTTTAAATCTGATAACCCAAGGTCCAGTTTAAAGCAGAGTTTGTAATATGTGTAATGTATAAAGCAGATAAAATCTACAAGTTGTTATTGCTTTAGACATTTATTAACTGAATCTTTATAGAGCATTTTATCTTAATACCAGGGGCAAGTTACAGAAGACCTTGTTGGTGCCTGGGGACCACCATTCTGCAGATCAATAGTTGATATCTCGGCACAGATTGATGATGTTGATGATGGGGACAGTTGTCTTGCTGTCAGCTTCTGCTTACAAGCAAATAGAAAGATTTGTTGAGCAAATTAGCTGCATTGTAGAGCAAATACACCACATCCTTAAATATTGAACTTGTTTATCATGTTATGTAACAGCTGCCACCACCTCTCTCCCCAGAAACATTGTTATTAAGTCAGTCACACATGAGACAAGTAGAGGAAAGACAAGCAATTATTAGAGTGACATTGGGATGATCAGGACTCTCACTTTGAAATGTTTGTCTAATAAAACTTTATTTTAATTGTATCGCTAACAGTAATATTTGCTCATGCTGTCCCCCACAAGTCCTGGCATACTGGAGCCACTTATATTTGTAAACATGACTTATATTTTAATACCAAAGCAGAATTGAGCAAGTATAGTATGTCCATAGAGTACCTCCTTAACCATATTGCTTTTAATTGATTGTATTATATGTTAATATGTGTTATTAGTCTTACAGTATATTTAAAGGCAAAACTTCTGTTTTTTGCTTTGTATGGGATGTGGAAGAGTAAGGACCCCTGTTAAGTTTTTAATGTTTTCTCTGTCAAGGTAAGGAAGATTCACCCTCTTTGCTAACTGCTGTCAGCAGGACTGAACGTGAGGAAAAATACAAAATGTTGGGCAAGAACAGAGTAGAACTCTTCCAATATGGATACCTATTCCAGGGATACCTAATAAGGAGCTCACCTTACTTTGGAGAGATTTATTTCCACTTCCTGTTGAGTTTACTGGAAATTATGTGAAGGAATATCTCTGGAATAGGGCACAAATGACAAAATAAAAAACATGGCTTTAGATATACTCTACCCTATATTTCCATATCCCTCTCTAAGACATTACAGACATTACAGTTCAGCTGGAAATGTGAGCACGATCTGATTGTTGAAGTACTTTTATCCCCTTCGTGACTGACGACGTACAGTGTACGTCGCCAGCATCGGGGCTGTTTAAACTATTCGGGTGAAAGGCAAGAGCACGAAGAAGGGGTTTATTTATTAAAGGCAAATCAGCTGTTCACTTTGCCATGGAACTTTTCATTAGTTTAGTTACTGTGGTGAAAATTCTCTTTGAAAATAATATCCAATCATGGGCAAGGAAAATTAAAAAAAAAAGTATTTTTGCTCACACATGATTGGATGATGGAAGTCAACAGAGCTTCACCTCATTCACTAGGCTAAGGGGAAACTTCCCCGAAAGTGCAAATTCCCTTGCAATGTGAACAGTCTATTTGCTGTTAGTAATTGAACCCCACAGCCTCCATCACTGTTCCTCAGGGATAAGTGGCTGGCTCAAAATCCAGTACAGCTGACTTTTTCTCCCAAGATCAGTTAGATGGAGATTGCTTTGGCAGTGGGCTTGTGACCATAGACATTGGTATCTTGAGTTAATACAGCTAAAATATATTGTGATCATCTAGAAATACCTATAAACCAGTTGCACATAAACCATTATTTAAATGTAAAAGTGAAAGGACCTATTTGAGCATTACATACTAGAATTCTGTTACATATGGGTTAACTTCTGAGTGACATTAAACACTGCAAGTTGCATCACTGCATGTGAGTCACCACGTCAAGGAGAAAAGTTGTGGCAGTCTGGACAGACAAGGCCAGATTTACCAATGTTTTCAGTTTTCATGTGCAGTGCCAGCAGTTTTATGATCGCATAGGGCCTGTCTTAACATGCTGTGTGGCTTCTGTTACAGGCATCAGTTTGACATCAGTTTGAGATGCTTCTGAGATCATTTCAGGAATCATTTACAAGCGCATTTGACCTGCAGTTGACCAGCATTGTGCCTGTTTCAATGGGGTTTTTGCATTCCTATAGACCTGTTTGGGAATACAAAACCCATCTGTCGCAAATGACAGCCCATTGGGTAGTGTAGCAAGATATTTTTTTGCTACAAGCTCAAGATTGTTATTCTTGTTACCATAGAAAAGAAGGCATCTCTTTCACTCTGTGTGCACTTGAACTCACCATCATTTCTTGAATGTTCTACATCAAAATGTTCTACATCATTAGTGCTCAACTTGCTAGATAGCCTGCACTCAGGTGTGGCTGTTGGCACCACCAAATGACCACAGAATAATTCAGCAGTGCAAAGCAACAGGTTAATTTTAATCTGTGGACAAAAACAAATAAATATGTATTTGTGTATTGAATTTCCAGAGGTTCTAACTTCTATCCTACTCCTAATAACCATTTTGGTCTATAAGTTTCTAAACTTACATATTGAATATCTGTAAAAAAAATAAGTCAAGGCAACTGAACTTGCTGTATTTTTCTTGGAGACATTTCACTGGACATCCAACCAGCTTTCTCAATTCAGAACCTTCACAGACATATCACATATTGAAGATGCCCACAAGATGTAATTCCTCAATGTACTGACACTATTTCACTCAGCCCTGTGAATATGTACTTCCTTGTGTTGCAACTCGAACATAGCCTGCCTCCTGAACTTCTGTAATATGCTGGTGGTGGTGGTGGTGGTGGTGGTAAAGATAAAGAGGAAACCGGAGTACCCAGAGGAAACTCATGCAAGCACAGGGAGAACATGCAAACTACTGTACAAGCTTTTTCCAAGTCTGTGATTTAGAAACTATTGCATTTATTGAGATCCAAACAACTAGCATTTTCAGAAGAGGGTCAGTAATGGCAATCTACATACTTTTCTTTGTACAGCTTTATTTTAAGCCTTTCTTTCTGATGTAGTCTGGTAAAGTTATGTTCTATATTTACAATATAGCCATGAGCTATATATGTATTGCAGGGTGGATCAAATATTTAAAACCTTTTTTGGGGAGTGTTAAAATCTTGATCAGGTATTAATTGCTATAGATTCAAAATTTGTATATCTGTGTAATAATGGGTATTTGTGGAAGCCCCTATGTTCTATATACAGGTGAAACTCAAATAATTAGAATATCATGCAAAAGTAATTGCAGTAAGTGCTGCAAAAGGGGCCCAAACCAAGTACTGAGTACATATGCATGCTTGTACTTTTCAGAGGTCCGATATTGTTCTATGTACAATCCTTGTTTTATTGATTGCATGTAATAATCTACTTTTTTGAGGTTGTGGATTTGGGGTTCTTGGGGTTTTCATGAGCTGTAAGCCATAATCATCACAATTATGACAAATCACGGCTTGAATTATCTTGCTTTGCATGTAATGAGTCTATCTCATATATTAGTTTCACCTTTTAAGTTGCATTAGTGAAATAAATGAACTTTGCACGATATTCTAATTATTCGAGTTTCACCTGTAAGTTCTCATAAAAAGCAATGATTGTTGTTTGCAACCCCAATTGGGAGATTTTGCCTCATTTCCTGCCCCTGAGACACGATGAAGGGAGAATTTCCACAAAATGGAGAGACAGCTGTCACTGTAATAGAAGTGAATCTCCTCAACAGGGACATGGTGATAAAAATATGACAATTTAACTCTTTCCTTTCTACCCAAAACAAAACCCCCCCTCAAAAAATTACACTTTAATTCTGGCTTTTAAGTGCTTGTGTAGACAGTTGTTCATGTCAAACGCAGCCTTTTACCTTTCAATGCAGTCTCTGCTTTGCCTGGAATCCATGCACACCTCGGACGTGCTGTGTCCAGGACATGCTGCATCTAAAGAGACACGATGCAAAGCAGGTCATATGCAGCCTTTGAACTGTCACCTACACTGCTCCATTTAAGTTTTTGCCTCTGTACAGAAGCTCATAGTTGTTCAATGGGCATTGACTTAAAGCTTGAAATAGAGAAACCCACTTGTAGCTATGTTGTGTTCATTAATATTCTTGTCTTTTGTAGGACAGACGATTCAGTGATGAAATAGACAAGCTTACTGGATATAAGACAAAATCTTTGCTGTGTATGCCGATAAGCAGCAGTGATGGGGAGATCATTGGCGTTGCCCAGGCAATTAACAAGACTCCAGGAGGTCCATTCACCGAGGATGATGAAAAAGTAGGATACATTTAAGCAGTGTTTTTCTTTTCAAAGATATCTTGGCAGTTCTGTCTATAATCTATAAAAACTGAGTATTGCGCATGTACTTGTTTATAGAAATATTTTATGAATTGACATATTGTGTGTTATGATACTTTATTTTATCCACATATCTACATTCAATGTGAGGAACTATTCAATAATATAGAGATCTAAAAAAATCTGATATAGGCACAGACATAAGACACTGCTTACAAGACTTGTATGGGGGCTTGTGCAACTCAGTCCCCTTTTTTCATTGTGACAGCCCTGGTGGTTGGTGCTTGTAGATTGACACCTAACACTGTTACAAAAAGGGTAAGGAGAGCCTTTAGCCCCGAACATAATGCCTGCCAAAATCAGCGGTCCCCCCCTACCCAAGATCCCTGCCGCACACATCATCTGGACACATGCTCTCACTGACACTGAGCCCCCCTTAGCCCCCACGGCAGTGACAAACCCACACACCCCCATCTGCTTTCACACATTTTTGAGTACCCACCACTCCCACCAACCGAGGACTCCCATCCACCCCTCGCTTATGATAATGCGCCAACATCCACTCTTTGGTAAGTTGCAAATTCCTTTCCATGGTTTTACCTAGTCAGTATATGGTAGTAGCGCTTCTGTACCCCTTTTTCTGTTCTTATTGATTTGTTACCTGAGCCTCATGTCAGAGCATACATACATTAATCCCATTTTTTAACCGAGCCATGTTAGTGAAGACCTGCCACTGTATTTCTTTCTAGGTGCATAATAATAAAAAAAAAAAAATTAAAAGAGCTTCTGTAATCCTCAAAAGCCATATATTGTCCAACACACCCTTAAAAATCACGATTAAACACCTTAATTTCGCCTTCCCAATTAACTCCTATTAATTTAGCCATACTGGCAGATGTCTTATTGTCACATTTAATTTTGATAATCCTTAGTGATTATGAATCATGTTTCACCATAGAATTAAACATACGAGCCAACAGTCACTGCAGTACTGCATTGGCAGTGAGGTTATGGTGACGGGATAGAGCAGAATTCTTGGAACAGTTTTTTCCTACAGGATGCCCTAGCTGCTATATAATTCCTGGCTGACTGAATCTGCTTCTGTCCTCCCAAATACTTTTTTCTCATTATTTTTGTGCAACAAGTTCATATGTTTTTGAATTGCAGATAGGCGTATTAAACTAGTAACAGTTAATTATTGCAGTGCTCTACTGTCATATCAGTGGAAGGTAAATTGGGTTTGGTTGCTGTTAGTCGTATGAAATAAGACCAGTTGTATTCATTGGGAAGAACTTACAACACTTAAATATCATTTCTTGTATTTTGGCTCACTGGGTCCATTCACAATGTGTTGTTCAAAGATTAGAAAACAATTCATTAGTCAGGGTACGGTTATTTTTCCCTGTTGTATTATTTTGACGATTTACAGAGATCTGCAGTCTATTTTCTTTTGATCTCCATGGTCTGTCCTAATATGCCTCAATAAATAAAGTCTTGGCATGTGTAGCATTACTCATTCGCGTGGAACTTTTTGTTTTAAAAAAATAGAAGCTGAGGGGCCATTACCAAAAGACATTCACAGATATTGATTCACATGAAAATCTGCACTGTCTGAGGCATCATGCTCTGGGGAATTGGCTTGTATTGGGTAGTTTCATGTTGGAAAATATATCCAGTGTTGTGAGGAAAAGACATGTGTGACTGAGCGAAATAGGTAGATGCTCCTCCGAGGCATTCCCTATGTAACTTATTAGTCTGTTGTCAAGCTGTGTAGACCATGTCATAATTTTATATATTGCGGCATATGGTATTGATCTTGGAATGGCCAGATGTCCTGTATGCTTTAATGACCAGTTTGCCTGTACATTTTCCAGGCGTATCAACTACAAACAGATAAAAACACAAATATATATATAAAATGCCACAAGGTGCTGATGTAATATTAATGATGCATGTGATACATGTACAAACTGACAAAGGTGTCGCTGTGATGAAGCAAGAGGGGACCACGGTGCCATGGCACAATGGTGTGCCGCTGGCCTCCTCAGGGTGCCTCAAAAGTGTGTGGTAGTGGGACTGTGATGTGAAGGGAGGAATAAAGACTTATGTGAAGGGGCTCCTGTTGTAAAGCATCTTTCAGATTACCCTTTCATTAGGGTTTTATTCGTTGATGGAGGAAAACAGCTCTACAGGATTCATTCCTCTCAATTCAAAATTAATTGAGAAAGCTAGGCGGATGCCTAGCGAAACATCAAGAAAAATACAGCAAGTTAAGTTGCCTTGATTTTTTTTTTTACAGATATGAGATTTTAGGATCTGGATCTACTTAATCTACATAGTTTGCCACTTCTTGTTAATGATGGGGGCCAACATGCCCTCTTCTACCTCCCACACCTTCCTACCAGCTAGTGAGGCTACCCATCATAGAGCCACTAGAGAGGTGTGAGTGGCAGGAAGAAGCTGGCCGACCGTCTGCACTGCCTGGAATATATCAAAGTTTGCCGTTAGAGTTTTTAGAGTGCTCTTGGTTATGGGAGCCCCTTAAAGATAAGGAATGTACTTTGTGCCTGTTCTTACTTTTCCATTTGTTTTCTATTAATTTCTTCATTAGAGTTTTACTTTAATGTACTTCATATTCATATGAAAGAGTGCAAGCATAATACTTTCCATTAAATGATATTGATTATAGCCTTATACAAAGTGCTCAGAACTGAACGACCAGCACAATAAAAATGTACTTGTAGACATCAGATGATTGTTGCCTGGTACAGCTGATTCTGCCAATGGCCATTTTTGTCCTCATGAGAAGCCATCAACATGGATGTCTTCCCTTCTACCTATGGTCATAAAAATCACCAAGTTTTCCACCTCACAGGTTCAATACGTGCACTAAAACTATAAAGCAGCAGTTTTCTGCCTTGTATACTGGACATAGTTCTCCTTTAAATTGCTCACTTAGACAAAATACAAATCCTGCAGTCAGTTTTTCTGCAGCCTCCTCTTTATAAATACATGTAATAAGTGTGTGTGTGTGTATGTATGTATGTATGTATGTGTATATATGTATATGTATATATGTATATATATATATATTTTAATAAATGATTTATTAACATATGCAGACATCTTACTGCACTAAAACAACATCACCACAATAATAGTATAATAGTTCAAACCTGTATTCTATGTATTTATTTAAAACAATAAAATATAGTGGGCTATTCACTAAAGAGCTGAACATTCGGGGTGCAGGAACCCTGCGGTTCAGCCGAACCAAAGGGCTGCTGTACGTGCTGTTCACAATAGCCTGTACAGCAGCCGAAGTAATAGCTGACTGTTCTCCCCGCTTCGTATCGGGGAGAACAGTTCGCCAAAGCAGACCGAATCACCTGCAAGTTTGTAAAAGAGATTAAAAAAAAAAAAACAACAGCGTGCTGTTCCCTCCCAAATCATACTACCAGTCCCTATAGGGCTGGTAGGAATGTTAGGAGGGACCCCTGATGTAAAAAAAAACAAAAACACGTGGGGTTTCCCCGCATATTCATAACAGACCCTTTAGGTAAATTAGGAGAATGTGTTCCCTTAGCATATTGAATGTGGGGAAAGTTCACTTTTCAAAGAATACCCAAACATGTGCAAGGAAAATAACATTGGATGATGGAAGTCAGCAGAGCTCCACCTCATTCACTAAGCTAAGGGGAAATTTCCATGCCAAGTGAGCAGCCTATTTGCCTTTAGTAAATCAATCCAACGTACAAGGGGAGGACTAGTCTTGCACTACTTCATACTAATCCCTTTGAATCTTTTACTTCCTGTATTTTGTCCATTGATGAATTGTAAGGAGCAAATTTCTTTAAGGACAGAGTGTCATTTCCAATCATAATAAATCACAATGTACTTTTGTCACAATATTATTTTATTGGAAGCCTGTATAATCTAACCATCACACTTTAATGCTTTGATGGTTTTCCTCCCCCACATCTTTCTACAGACTGCTGAAAAAATTGCATTACTCATGAATTGAAAATTGTGTGCTTAGCATCTTCCAGTCATCTTCTCTCTCTCTTTGAATAAGTGCAGCGATTACTTCTAGTTTGTGTTTGATTTTATATTTTGTCTCCAAGAAAGGAAACAATGCTTTTTTTTTTTTTTTCAAAGAAAACTGCCACAGCATCGTTTGAAGAAAGACATTTCAATTGTTCTGTGAAGCTTGAGGTTCCATCGTAATTTTGTTGAGTGTATAATCAGCCATGAAGTTTATGTAACAAGCGAAAAGTTTTATGCTGTTTTTTCAGTGTAACAGCTTGTATGGTCTGGAATGTTTTCCTGAAGGGTAAATGTTCTGATTAAAATGTTAAAGAAGAACTCTGGGTAAAAAGTGTATTAACCCTTGCAGTGGGGCTACCCCAGCGTTACAAGGGTTAAGTGCTCGCTTTTGCCTAGGGTCAAAAATAACAAAGTTATACTCACCCGATCCCCCGAGCTGACTGCCTGTGGCAATGCTCCTTCCTGTCCTCCTTCTCCTTTACTGCTTTGTCAGAATGTGCCTTGGCGTCCTCACATCAGCACTGTGTATAGAAGGTGATGACTCAGGGACTTTAGACTGCTGCAGCTGAGGGGGAGAGAAGCTCCAGGGACCTCCAGTAAGCAAGCTGGCTCGCAGGATCAGGTGAGTATTTTTATTTTTGACCCTATCCAAAAAGAGCATAGGCTACCCCTGCACCTCAAGGGTTAATAACATTTCTACCCAGAGTTCTTTAAAGCTCAACCTAGCCCAGTTTAAATCACCTTAATATATTCCAGATGCAACAAAACAAAAGGTGCTCAAACTGTTTTTTTTTTTTAAATTTAGAAAACAGTGATTAGATATGTCTGTCTAATGCCAGCATGCTGCATAGAAGGACCCTTATTCTCTGTGGGGAAGCAGTCTTTTTATACAGGTCCACCATGCCCCTTGCTTAGTCAGACCTATGCCTCTGCAATCAGTAAATCTCATGCTACCTGCATATTGGAGAGTGAATAGCTCTTACTCAGCACTGGATGAGTCAGACCTCTGCAGAGAGATTACTGCTTCCACACAGAGAGCAAGGATCTTTCTCTGCTGCATGATACCAAGGGACCGGCTTTTCTACCCAGGCTGTGGCTTCTTTCTAAAAAAAAAGCTGTAAGACTTTTAACACTTTTTGTTTTGATGCATCTGGAATATATTTAGCTTTTTATTCTATATACCTATATAACTAATATAAAAATCTGTATACATCCCTAATATTATGTAAGAATTAGAAGAAATTACTTCCTGTGATGCTACTGTAGTCCACATTCTCTAAAGCCGTGGAAGGTGCGTTGTGTTGCCATTATTTTGAATGACAACCCAAACGCACCCCCCACTCACAGTCCGATCACCTGAACCTGAACGCACGGTACTGGACTAGGGTCGCGACTTAATGACCAAGGACAAATGTAGTGCCTTAGGTTACACAGGTTGAGAACTACTGCTCTAAAGTGATGACACTCTCAGAACATAAAGAGTAAAGCAAGAGCATTTACAGCACAAAATGCTACACAGTATCCCATCACAGAGCACACAGCTTGTATAGAGAATACACAGCACAGAACAAAACAGCTCAGAGAACGCTTGTAGTGTTCTCTTTCTTTAAGTTGATCCATGTAGGTGACTGTAAAATGTGAAAACGTGTCTTTTGTACATGAGGCATCACAGTAGTTTTTGCCGCAATCGTACATTATGTAGGGCTTCTGGTGTCAAACACATTTTGAAATAAAATAGTTATTTTAAGTGTGTCTAACCTCTGCCCTATTCCTAACGAGCATACCCTAAGACTTTACCTTCCCCTTAGGTGAACACTTAAAGTGATACTAAACTCAGGAGTTAAATCAGGAACTACAATCACAATACAAATTAGTAAACTAAGCATGAGATTGTAGTCCATCACTTGAGCAAGCTTGGAGCGGTGGATACTTTACAAGACACACAGGGACCATGAGGAACAATAGTAGCCACCCTCCAGAAGGAAGGACAGTGTCAGAACCAATTCAGAGATGATTTGAGGATCTACAGCTGAGTGATACACAAATAAGGTATATTTTTGTTAATAGTTAAGGTACCTGGATGCATTTTTAAGATTTAACTCCTGACTTCAATGTCACTTTAACCTAACCCCTAAAATCTTAAATCTTTACCTCTTAACATGCTTCCTAACATTAAAAGCAGAAGTATATCACTACAAAAAAGAGGCAATTCCTGGAGCTTTTAGGTGCCACCCTTCTTCCTGATCTTCTTCTGGTTTTCGAGTCTTCTGCCATTTGATCGACCAGGCCCAGATGACATGCCGATGATAGCTGCTTCATTTTGGCATGCTGGGTCTGTGCACTCTCTCTTCTATCATAGAAATCCTGTCAATCAGCAGATTTTATTTTTACAACTTTACTTCGACTTTAACCTTGCCCTTATCAGTCTTTAATTTAACTGGACTCTTACATGTAATGCTGACCCTAACTCTTACACTCAAACCTTAAAGCGTGTCTAAACCAAAAAACAAAAATGTAATGCATTTCATCTTACCAGTCCTCAGATTTGGTGGCTACATTATTGTTATTTTTTTGGGGCTTTTTACCTTTATTTTCACCTGGCAATCCTGCAAATTACTGTATAAATTACTCACTTTCTGTGCTTTTGTGACTATGTTCACTTCCATTTTTGTATCTATGGAGGCAACCTTGGTTGTCACGAAGGCTCGACTTCACACATGTCTGCTTTTTTCATCTTCATTACATGGTTGATTGATGGTATTAGTTGTATACAAAAGAAAAGCCAAAGCTTTTTTAAAATTTTAATAGAGTAGGGATGGTTTAAAACTAGGGATGTCCCGATACCGAAGCTAGCATCGGAATCAGGCCCGATACAGGGCATTTTGACAAGTACTTGTACTTGTCAAAATGCCCCGATGCCTAGCGCCGAAGCTTGCACTGGTTTTTTTTGTGTTACCTTCCGTGGTGGCTGGTGTCCTCTGGGCAGGCTGGAGGAGCGTCGCGTCACTGCTGTGGGTGGAGCTCCAGGTGGAGTCTAATGTGGTTGGCCGGTGACTGCCCAGAGGACTCCACCTGGAGCTCCACCAACAGCAGTGTATCATAGACTCACCTGTCCTCGCGCCTGCGAGACCAATCGCCGCCTCCTACTCCAGCGCTGGCACGTAACATCGAGTCTTTTTATTTATCACACGCCAGTCTGAATGACTTATGTCTCCATGTATACACTCCACAACACATAGGTATGTGAATTTGGGGCATTTCTATTGTTTGCCTCTGTTGTGTTTAAGCATTTGCATTGCTGGTTTATAAATGCGCCATGGTCTGTTTTGCGATAGGGTTGCTTGCTATGGGTGCATTCACATTCATAAATAATCATGCCTTCATAGAATGTTGTGAGCTAATGGATGAGCAAGGCCATAGGTTTGCTTAACTAAAGGAGTGGACACTCTGCATTTATTAAAATGAATATACAAGAAAATGTTCACTTAGTTTAGTGAATAAAGTGGAATTGTGTTCACTTTCAATACCCAATCGCATGAAAGGTTTATTAAAAAAACAGCACCTGAATGGATAATTAACCTGAACACAGGGGCACATATTCACTAAGTTAAATGAACATACAATGCATTAGGTAAACAGTTTCCACTCCTTTATTAAATTCACCTAAGTGTGTGACCTTATGAATGTGCTTTGACTGTTCAATTGATCTGACTCCATCAGTATATTTTTTGTTCCACAGCATAAATGACAGTACCCTCATACATATTTTAATGAAATTATATATTTTGAGATTCTAAAAGTACTAAAAGCAATTATTTTAATATACTATGATATTTGTACTTGTATGCAATAATTTGTATACCATTTCACTGATAATCAGGTGTCACAGCTACTGATCCCATCACGCTCCAACAGTATCGTGGGCAGTGTTACCAACCTAACCCCTCCTTATCGTAGCCACTATTGATACCATGTCCTGAGGGCTTCCACTTGTTACCGAGGGAACTACACTCCCCATCAGACCTCCGGCAGTGATACCTTATTCTCTGTATTGTTTTTAAAAAAATGTCATCTGTCCCTTTAAGAGAAAGTATCGGTAATTGGTATCGGCAAGTACACGAGGGCCAGTACTTGTACTTGGTCTTAAAAAAGTGGCATCGGGACATCCCTATTTAAAACCCCTGGCACATCTGCGTCTTGTTAGGATGGTTTTCCTCAACCATTAGCGGCTATTCCTTCCAGTGCCGTTTTAAAATGGCACCAGGTACCAGTGGCTCCTATCGGTCCATCGCTCCCATCGGTATATGCTTTATTCCTGTTTACCTGTTAACAGGTCAGTAGCTGTTACAGCTCCCATTAACTTGAAGCTCTTCCCAGTAAGGAGTGCAGCAGCAAGATGTCACCTTCTCCAACCCTTTCCCAGCCATTATCACTGGATAAGTCTCTTTATTTTCAAATATTTTTGATGATAGTAAATGAATAAATTTGTAATTGCGCTGTCAGATGGGCCATGATCCCACAAAGAAAGAAGAAGAATCCAAGCTCACTCATCTAAAATGTTAGCTTTGAGCAGGTTGATCCTTTAAATTACCTAATTTTGTTTTTTAGTGAATTATGTACTAAAAGTAGAAAAGCCGCCATTTCTAAGTTACCCTGAAAATTCTGGTTCTTAGGATGTCATGTTGATGCAATGGTTTCTATGTTGACTCCGACTTACTAATGAGCATGTTCACTTTGCAAGTGAATATTTTCACTTAGCTTAGTGACTGTGGAGAAGCTTCCATCATCCAATCATATGAAAGCAAAAACATTTTTTTTTTATTTTCCTTGCAAAAGATTGGGTATTCTTCCCAGTAGAACCGAGGGGGTGCTGTACGGGCTATTCACAATAGCCCGTACAGCTCCCGATCATGGCCGAGCGGCTCGGTCGAGCCGATCGCATATGCATCGGCTCGGCTGAGCCGTGCAGAAAGCCAAAGCTGGC
>NW_017306802.1:1060635-1074367 GCF_000935625.1 Nanorana parkeri
CACTGCTAGCTCTGCACAATCGTTTTCTATTGACTTCTTTCTACTTTTTTCACTCTTTTTCTGTTCTGCTCGGTGCCTCTGAGGGACCGAGCAGAACAGCTCGGCGGCATCCGGCTATTCACTCACTGCTGTTCGGCATTTTTAAGAATAGCCCGAACAGCAGTGAGAAGCCTGCCGGAGGTTCGGCTCAGCCGATCCAGATGTTGGATCGGCTGAATCGAACTTCTTCTGCACTTCGGGTCGGCCGAACATTCTGAGCATGTTCGGCCGACCCGAAGCCATGGGAAGCAAGCCGATCTACGGCTGATTTCAGCCGATCTACGGCTGATTTCAGCCGATGTACGGCTGAAATCAGCCGTACCAGCCTGAAGTGAATAGCTGAACAGTGTTCGGCTCACTTCACTTCTGATCGGTCATTCAATCGGCTGCCCTCGGCAGCTTTGTGAATAGACCCCTCAGTGAGCTAAGGGAACATTCCCTTGCAAAGTGAACATGCTCAATTGCTTTAGTAAATTAGGATCAATGATTCACAACAAGTATACAGATCACCTGACCTTACATGCTGACTATTATTCCAGATTAGTGGTTTAGTGTATTACAACGAGAAATACAAGCAACTAGCATTTTCAGAGTGATGTCAGTAATGGCAGCCTACACATTTTCACTTTCCTTTAAAACAAATACATAATGTGTTATAAAATTACTGAAGGTAGGACATGCAAAGACACCATTTGCATGCAGTTTGACAAGATGTGTATTATGCATTCAATATAGGACACATTTTGAGCTGATGAATAAATCTAGGACAGAGTGAAAGAAAAGAAACAGCAGACACAGAAGACAACTAGACAGCATAGGAAAGGTCAAAGAAATGTTGCTGGAGAAAGCAACCGCTGCAGACCTTGAAAGGTCAAACTCATCAAAAACACTTTTTATAAGTAAGACCTTTTAATGGGTGTGTGCTTGTATGTGTGTTGTGCTATCTTTAAGCTGGGAACATTCTGGTCTGCGGTGGGATTCTGCTTTATTTCATTAACTGCTTGTCTAGATATGATAAGCCGGACACCACAGGCTAGGACGAGGTCATTCTGGGGAAGGTTTAGCAGCAGAAAGGCAACTGGATGATAGAGGAAAATGTTGTGTTGTTGATTTCCGTTGCTCAGTTTTAAAGTGTGTTGGAAAATAATAGGATTGAACTGTTTATGTTGACTCTGATGGTTTAGTAACCCAATTCCCCCAGAGTTAAAAGGGGGAATATAAAAATATAGGAGCTGATAATGCTTTATTGACTTGTTTTTATTAAAGGGATATTAAAGTCCAAAGGTTTTTAAGCTATTTCAAATGCTGATTAATTCTCTTACAATAGATGCTGCTCCTTGATGTTTAAAAGTTTTAGCTTTTTGCATAATTAGCCAGTCCCCTGAGCAATGGTGTCAGGGTTTCTTACCCTTCCTCCTCCAGTCAGCTGTAGCATGACTCGTTTTGCAGTATGTTTGGCACTGCTGTTCCTCTGTGGTGCCCTCTTATGACCAAACCCGTAAACATAATCATTCTGCAACTGCACACAGAACTCCTGACAAATTCCTTTTTCAGCATGATGATGGAAACACCAGCTCACTATTTAATCATCAGCTTGTCCATTCAGTGTCCGCCCTTGTGTGTGTTCTGATCAACCAAGTGGCGGTTGTTCCTGTTCTCTGTGTATGACCCTGGCTCTGGCTAATTGATCTCCTGTTTCCTTACTCCGTCTTTGTTTCCTTTCATCCTGCTCTCAGTGTTCCATGACCTGGTTCGGCTTACTACATGCTTTGGCTACTGACCTCTGGCTTGGCACTGACTGGGCTTTCTCCATTTTTATTTTCCATTTATGTTTATTGTTGTTTTCAATAAACTCCTTTTTATTTTGTAAACCTGCACTTTAAGTTTCTGTTTGGTTTATTGGGTCCCTAACAAATGGCCCTGATATCCAGTTTTAAGGTGGCTCCTTTCCCTTGCAGGGTCCTATCGCACCACCCTTGTGTGTGCTAGTAAGCTCTGTGTGTGTCTTCACAAACACAACAAGGTAAGTCACCCCCTGATCCCTGCTCCTATCTTCTTCTTCCTTCTCCAAGCTAGTAGATGGACAGCTGCTGGAGAATGATCTGTCCCCTGTGATCTTGTAGTGGACAGGAAGTTCAGGGAAGCGGAGTTAAGAGCGTTGGAGCCAGCTTTTCAGAAACATGACTGTTAGTGCTCAGGCAAAAATGTAAACAAATACATTGCCTGGCAATGTATATTTGATTAACCAGGATTTAATATTGAAACAAGTTTGAGAGTTTAATACTCCATTGCTTTAAGGTGCTGGCTTTGGGACTTAAGACTTTGCTGGCCTTGTATCAATGTTTGTTAAGTCAATGACCTAGAAAAGTTCTCAGACTTCACTGACTGCATGCTTGTTTTAGGTCATGTATGCACTATCTGCTGAAGCCAACATCAAGAGACTTCACTTATCTAAACAATTCAACAATGGCATCCGATGTATCTATTCTAATAGGTTAAATTTAAAGTCAATATAAACCCAGTTATTAAAATCTCATTTAAGCTTTCACATTTTAATGTGAAGTTAATGAAAGCTAAGTTAATTTTCAGTAATGTATTAAATCTGCAGCAGGTGTGACAGCTTCTCTGCTAATAAATGGGCCTTTGTTTTTTCAACAAATCCATGTGGTACTATGATTGCATATTCATTAGAATGGGACTTCTTTGTGAATTAAAAGTTTGTTCATTAGTACAGAAAAGACAATACTGAGCCAAAGTCCTGACTGCAGGGAGGGATTAAATCCCCCCCCCCCCCCCCCCAAGTTGCAGGTTCCAGCACTACCCAGTGGTGGTCTGGTACCTGACAGCTCCTGGCTGCCTGGAAACACCTGCAGGTGAGCGCAGGAACCGCAGTACCTAGTTCCAGCGCCACCTGGAGCTGCTATGGTTCCTGACATATAATCAGTGACCATGAACATGCATATTTTGATGGAACAAATAGCCTAAAAAAACCCCCACCACTATAATTTCTCCAATGACTCCACGGCATTTTGGCAATAGCTGAAATTTTACTATAATTAATGAAATTCCAATGCAGCATGATTGAACACAGTATTTCCTAGTACTAAGGAATGTCTTTTTACTAAAGCCTGACACCCAATTAACTCAAATCTTTTAGAGACTTGCTTTCTCTTTCTTCTCTGAATAGCTGTAAGCTGCTGTGATGTATAAAGTGTATGAAATATCTACCTTATATTTGAGAGTTCACCATTTACCACCACCAGTTAAAGTTAGGATAGGCAGCCCGGTATATACCTACAAGACGAATATATCTATATTTTTGACCAAAGCTGTGATAGATTTTCTTCTGCTTTCACCCCCTCATTTTACAAGGGAGAACAGAATCATAGCTGTAGAGAATAAGGCTGAGGGGGTCATCTTAGGAAAATTTGACCTGACAAGATGTCAAGCTGGCAGATAACTATAACAAATCGGTCTCATTCATGATACCCTAAAACATGTTATAGTCTAATTTTATGTACCAACAATATAATATTTTGAGCTTGTTTTGTTTGAAAAGATAATACAGTATGAAATTCCTCTTTAAATAATCCAGACTTCAAGATAAACGTTTCCCTTATCTTTAAAATGACAACAAAGGCATCTTTAGAAATGTTTAGTAATGGCAATCTACACACAGATACTTCTAGATAATTGCTGGCTTTTTATGCTTTGCATACCTTATTTTTCTTTTCCTCCCTAGTTTTCCTACGGTGTCCATTTTTACTAAGGGCAGATTACTAGATCTCCCTTTACTTCCTGAAACACTGGCACATGTGACTAGGACATATGACAATGCACATCATGCCAGGGGGAAAAAATGCCTTTCCCTGATATCTTGTGAGATATTGCATTTTACAGATGAGATTTTCCAGCAATGTATTGCTGATGCAACCTTTCTAGGGTGTATCTCTTAGGCACAGGCTAAATCACTAATGCCTAAGAGGACCAGGTAGTGAGAAAGCAGTAATTGTAAGTAAAAGCAAAATATGTTTATTAAACCAATGAATGCAGGATGATTTCATATCAGGATGCAGAGCTACATGCTGATGCGATTTTTAGTGAAAGGTGGTAAAGGTCCACTTTCTGTTCTGTCTCCAGTAACCTTGCTGAAATAGATTGGTCCTTTCAAATACACGGTATCTTTTTATTTTACTATTATGCATACTTTCGAATGGAAGATTCACAGCTTGTCTGTGTGTCTCTATTGGACAGTTGCTGCAGACCTATGACCAATTTGCTGCATGTCCAATAATCACCATTCATTTGGTTAATAACAGTAGTAGGACATTCATTTCCAAGCACAGAAAACAATAACTCTTATGGAGTTACTGTTACTAATGGTGTGCTTTTATTTACTAATAAAGATAAATGACACAGGCTTTAGTGTATGTCAAGAGCCCAAAGTAATTAGCAGGTAAAATATAAATGGTCATATAATTCCTATATGGCAGATAAAAAGTGTGTAAAGAAACTTGCAGCAGCAGTAATAAATAATCAGAGACATGTGAATTATTAAATTATTTATTTTCGCATCAGGTGGAGCTTTGTGTTCCTTTTTCATCTCTTTCAAGCCAAGCTTACCTAATTTGCTAAAACAAATGTCTGTTTATAGAACTTAGTAGCTCAAGCTGATATTTTCACACACAACTGAGTGAGTCATAACAGTGACTTGTCCCCTTCCTTTCCTAGAGAGAGTCTAAAATAAACAGCTCCTACCATACTCTCTCTTTAGAAAATCAAAATGATCTGTGCCATGGGTACGGTACTTATTTTCTTATTTTAAAAAAACCCCATAATAATTAGAAAACAGTTTAAAAAATGAATATAGAAGCCAATTACAATAAAATTGTCCCAAATAATTCTGTTTTTTTTTTTACCTGAGCTTACTGTTATTGCAAGTTCTTAATGGTAGAACCTGGTAAAAACTGCATATTATGCCTTGAGATACAGTTTATTTGAGTACCTGCATGATACAGTATTTACACTTTGCACTAAGGCATTATTTTAGTTCAAGAATTTACCCCATAACATTTTGATGATATTCTGGTGATCTGAAAACCCTTTTTACATGGGAAAGGGGCTCGAGCAAGGATATGGTTACAGATGCAACTTCTGTGATTCCTTTCCTTTGCCACTGTGTGCCACCAAATTTTCCTGCAGTAATGTTTGCTGCTTGCGGCTAAATTCAACTCCTGGCAGGGGCAGCACCAAACACTAATCACTTGGTGGGGCATTGCAACTTTCATTGATGGCTGTTTGCTTTTAGCTTGTCTCTCTCCTATGAAAAGTCTGTGTGTCGCTTGAGCTAATGAGCTTTTTAAAGTGTGGAGGAGAGTGCTGGTTGTCAGGGGAACAAGATATAAGGTATGGTATAGGGTAAGTATAGTTTCTTTTTCTGTTCCCCCTAAACAAAACATGCATTTAGCCTTTGCAGTGTAGGGGGGCACTGCAAGTGTCATTTTTTAATTTAGACAGGCGTTCACCTTTTAAGATTGGCTTCCGTAAATATGTAAAAAGGAGCATATAGCTCCTCCTGCTGGATGGAAATTGGTCAAAATGAAATATAAGCTGTAGTCATTATTTCCAGAATAATAATGAAAAAAATATTTTTTAGTCACTAAATAAATAAACAAAGATCATCTGTACAAAACACTATACATTCCCATGCATATTTTATATTCCGCCTGTAAGACAGAACTGAAATCCTAGTCAGACTCTATAAAGCAAATATATAACTGAGAGTTGCACAATTTTCCTACCCAGTTTTTCTCCTGTGCCTTCTGACTTGTTAAAATGTCATACTGCTGAAAGTTGGAAAGTTTATTGTCAAGCACTGTGTTCTCAGTTTGGTTTAAACTGCAGTTTTCAAGAATCTGGTTTCATGAGTTGAAAAGAATCCCGCAATATTTACAACAGTTTTCCTCTTATAGATATTATTAGGAATAATCGGAGCCGACAAGCTGCAGTGTGCTCAAACTGACAGTCTCCTGAGGTCTGGCGGACATTTTCTCTGCAGTAATTGCCTGCTTTGTTTTTCACAGACTGTAACTTTAATTTCAAAGTTCTGTGGCGGGGGAGAAAAACTTGTTTCTCCAAACATTTTTGCTGAATTTTGCAATATTCATAATGGAGTGCTGTGACTAGAGTGTGTTTTTTACAATCCTTCAATGACACATCCAAAGGAATTCAAGAACAATTCACAATTCGTACTTGTACTTCCCTACTTAGAGAAATTCACAGTTTAGTTGTATCTACAGTTTCCTAGAAAATTATTAGAATTGTGTTTTTTTCTGTAGATATAGCAAATTTTGGAAGTGTGATCTGTTTCATACTCGGAGAGAAAATTGTCAATGGTTAAATGAAAAAATTTGCAAGTAGATCGTCTTCTAAGACGAAGTTTGACCTTACCATAGAGGTGTAACAACGGTGGTGGAACACTGAGATTGAATGACCATCTTATGTTCATGGACTCATATTGCAACAATGCTTAATTGTGATACTCCTTATTACTGCATTATGTTTTCCTTTGTGAATTATGTAATGCAGATGTACCCATTGCCACTGTATTATGTAATGGTTGTTGTTTCTTTGAAAAATCCTTTAATAACTATATTGAAATTGAAAAATGTTCAATTAGGAAAATCCCTGCATTATTTTATGTGTAGATGACCGGGTACACCCATTTACCACTAGATTGATGGCATTTGCAAAAGGTCAGAGAACTAGACAAAATGTTGTAATAGTCTGCATAAGTACAGTAAGCAGGAATATGAAAACTTTGACACAATATTGGAGCTCGGTGTAATTTTTGATTCTGACCTCTCCTTTCAGCCTCACATCCAATCACTATCCAAATCCTGCCTACTCAACCTCTATAACGTTTCCATTATGTGCCCCTTTTTAACAAATAACACAGATAAGCTTCTAATTAACTCCCTTTTAAGCTCTCTCCTTGACTACAGTAACTCCCTCGTTGTTGGCCTACCACTACACAAGCTATCCCCCTTCAGTCTATCAGGACCACCGCCCCTCTCTGCCAATCTCCCCACTGGCTCTCACTTGCCCAACAAATAAAATTCAAAATATTGACAACATACACAACCATCTACAACTCTGCCCCCAGACCCAAACCGTCCTCTACGCTCCTCAAGACCCTCCTGCTCTACAGCTCCCTCGTCATCTCCTCCCATGCTCCCCTCCAGGACTTGTAATATACCCTCTATGTCTATGAGGGATCTCAACTGGGTATCGCACTATGAAATGTTCAATAACTAAGGACCACTTAATGATTGTAAGGTGTAAGGTTTCAGTCCATGCTGAAGAGTCCAATCACAAAACAATAACATGTATTATCTTATATAGATGTTGTAAAATAGTCTCTTTGGGATTAAATTTATAGAGGAAATCAAGCAGTCTATGACCCGGAAACGGCTGCAGAGTTGGATTATGCAGGGAAATGGCTGCAGAGTTGCATAACACTGACTGTTTATGCAGAAAGCTGCAACAGCTAGGAAAGGGTCAAGGAGCGAGGCGAAGGCGACTTTGCCACGGAGGGAAAACAGCAGCGAGAGAGAGTCTTGGCTGGTTCCAAATTGTTCCGTCCTGCTCAGAGAGGTGAGAAGCCGCTGGGTGAGTCAGCGAGCCGGTGTCTACAGTTTACACAGACGCCGGTTATTTGAAACTCCCAACTTACGGAGGAAGAGACCGGGTAAGGCCGTAGGATCTGATTGGTCAGGGGTGGTGCTCCACTCCGATACTGAAAAAAACAAGCAGGGGCCTCATAACACTCCTGTATTGAAATTGTATTGTAACTGTACTGTCTCCCCCCATTTTTTAATCCGCTGTGCAAACTGTTGGGGCTATAAGAAGCCTGCATAAAGTAATAATAATATTGATCCTTTGTATTGATTTAGCAAAAGCCAGCTGCAAAAAATGGTAACCAGACATATCAAGAGGGTAATGTAAAGTGTCATGAAAACCATTATGTACATCTCAAACTGCTATCTGGTACATTGCATTAGTTTTCCATTCTAAAACACCAATGCTGTTAATTTTTGTGACACATAATTTTCTAGGACTATATTACATACTATATATGTGCTTAGCCTTTTTTTTTTTTTATATAGAATATGTATGTGTGCATAATTATGTTTGTAAAGCAGGCTAATTGAAAAGAAAGATAAATGCACACAACTTCTTTTACTTTGCATAAATTATTTACATAAAAATACATGTTTAAAATGCATGAAAACAAGCATAAATGCATGCAGCATGTGTGTTAAAAATATTTGATACTGCATGTGCACAAGTGTAAAAGGGCCATGAACCCTAAACTGTCCCTTATGCTTAACTCTTACCTTAACACTTACCCAAATGGTTTAAAATTGAACCCTTAACATTTAAAGTGTATGTAAACCTTAACCTCTTTACTACGGCTGAACCTTCATGAATGGTGGACGTTTATTTCTACAATGTAATTTATAAACATAATTGTGGAATCCACCCTCGGCTGCCACTGCGCCCATTAATGGCTGTGAAAACAATTGAAAAAAAAATAGGTGCATAAGATATTATGAAGTGAAAGTAAGTTTAGAACTGCAAATATGCAAGCATGGTGATGGCAAGTCATAATTTCCTGAGTAATGTGGGGCGTATCTGCCGTGAGGCAAACAAGGAGTTTGCCTTGGGCATCACTTTGCAGAAGGGGGGGCGGCACAAAACAGTCAGGCGAACCAGAATGCACAGGATTCAGCAGCCTCGGCTGCCTTATCGAGGAGGCGGAGAGGAGCAACAGCAGGGGAAGGAGCAGCAGGAGGGGGCAGTTCCGGATCTCCGCAGCTCCAGTCGGGCGTTCGAGGAAGCCGGGTCCTGAAGCACCATCGGGCACCGGATGAGGCCCGGGACCCTGAAGCGCCGATGGGCAGTGGAGGTGGTCGGGAACCCGAAGCGCCAGTCAGGTAGCGGAGGAGGCGGGTCCCTGCAGCACCAGTGGTCCAGGTGTGAAGGAGGCCAGGTCCAGCAGCGGGTGTCTCAAGACAGCAGATGCAGGTAACAGGATCACACTGCTGATAAAGGGACCCTGCAGAGTCCAGCATCTGCAGGATTTGTGGTGGGGTCTATGGTGGGCTCCACAGAGTCTCAGAGGGGCTGTGCAGGATCTGTGGTGGGCTCTGTGGGGTCCATGGTGGGCTGTGCAGGATATGTGGTGGGCTCTGCAGGGTCTCAGGTTTTCTGTGCAGGATATGTGGTGGGCTTTGCAGGGTCTTGAGGGCTTTGCAGGATCTGTGGTGGTCTCTGCACGGTCTATGGTGGTCTCTGCTGGGTCTATGGTGGCCTCTGCAGGGCCTATGATGGGCTTTGCAGCCTGAGACCCTGCAGGGCCCACCAGAGATCCTTCACAGCCCACTATAGACTCTGCAGAGCCCACCATAGACCCCACAGAGCCCACCACAGATCCTGCACAGCCTACCTGAGCCCCCGCACAGGCCACCTGAGACCCCAGATTTCCTGTTACTCTAATAGCGGAACAAGTCAAAAGCTGTGCGCTGTATCCAGCGGCTGACAGGTTACGCAATAAGTTTAAAACAGGATGTGGTGGGGACATTTAGTGTGGGGTGTCTGAGTTTCGTCTTGCCTAGGGTAGCCCCAAACCAAAATACACCACTGACTGTGTGTACTTGGTTGCATGAGAGTTCTTATCGAGAATGTTTTTAGATCCAATGGAAAATATCCTTGCATCATAGCTAGAGAATGATAGTCTGTCTAGTGAATAGTTCAAGCTATTTATAAATTAGTATCTCTTGGTGCACCAGAACATAATTCTGAATTTTGAGTTGCTTGTTAATATTTTACAATCATATGCCACTGATTGAGTTTATCATTAAAGAAGTTCTAAATGAAAGGGGGCTCTTCAGTCAAATATATCATTGCAGACAGGCTCAGGGTGGTCCACATCCAGCTCACTTACTGACCACTCTGAGACCTTCTGAGAAAGGTTCTGGGACTTTTTACTTGTATAGCTTTCAGTATTGTGTTCAAGGTTATGAGCCAAGAGATGTATGTAACCAACACCTCCTCCCACCTCACTGTGAGAGTCACTAGATGAAGTTTAACTTTTGCATGCAGGGCAGGGGCGGACTGGGCCGGGGGGCAGGGTGGCAATTGCCCCCCGGGCCTCTCCGATGCCGTCGCGTACGGCCCCCGTGATCCCCACTGTCGCCGGCATCCGATACGGCATTTGTGATCGGCGGCCGCTGGGTCCTCGGCTTTAGTGCCTCCCTACTTTTAAGCATTCAAGCCTGGGACACTGATATACACTTGAGGAGAGTTCTAGGTCATATATAAGGCATACTGTAGCTTTGTAAAGACTTAAACAGAACACCTGGTGCCCCCTTATATATAAATGTCATGGATTGACTCGGACAGGTGTGCCGTGATGACATGGCCGGCTCCTCCCCCTGGGCGTGGCGCCTCCTCACTCTCTTAAACACAGCTGAGTCAGTCACTCGGTGTTCAATCATTGTGGAACGTCGAGCGACTGACTCTGTGGGAAACAGAGCCACAGACCATCCACAGCCTTAAGTGAGGGGTTCAGCCTCCCTGTCGGGGGGACTCAGCTACTGCCAACTGCTGCGGCTCACATTGCTACACAGGAATACCTCCTGTTTCACCTGAACTCTCTCCACTCCTGAACCGCAAGTACAAGGGGATCTTCCCCCACCTATTGGTAGCCACTTCAAACCATATCGGATGTATATGCTAGCCATGAACTGTGTGCATTGATACCAACTGAACATACCTGATTGCAGATTACTACAGATCGCATAACCTTGCTCTGCTGGAGATAACCTTAGCTAATCCACCGCATTATAACCTCCCAGGGAGTTAGTGAATGCATGTTATTATTTCTGCCACACCAGGGTCATTGGGAATTGGAAAGGAGTGATAGGAAACGCTTCCCTAATTGATTCCTGCAGTGGAAAACTACAACCCACCACACGCCTCCACTTGAGGCTGATAGTATACTCACAATACCTAGACTTATACCTGAGACCCTCATTGGTCATATCCATGTAACACTCTAGGACGGGTACAGAAGCCACAGACCATCCACAGCCTTAAGTGAGGGGTTCAGCCTAGACTTATACCTGAGACCCTCATTGGTCATATCCATGTAACACTCTAGGACGGGTACATGATGTGGAACGGAACCCCATCGCACTGGGTGTATTGGGGTTCCGCATGACTGACCGAACCCTTACACCTAGAGTGTTAGTTCCGCAGTTGAGATCCAATAGAATACTGCCTGCTGGATTGTGACATAATGATTGAACCTTTAACAATAATGGATCCAGCGGAACTTGCCGGCCATGTGGGGTCCCTCACTCAAAAGGTAGAGACCTTAACCACCAGAGTCACTGACCTACAGGAGGAAAACCAGAGGCTCCGCACCTACATCGTGGGGTATGTAAATAACCCTCCACCAGCTAGAGACCGACCTGAACCAAAGGTCTCACCCCCTGATGTCTTCACTGGAGATAGGAGGAGATACAGGGATTTCATAAGTGCGTGCCAGCTGATGTTTGATCTCAGGCCTAGGACCTACGCCACTGATGGTCTGAAAGTTAGATCACTTATCTCCTACCTGAGGGGTGAACCCAGGGCATGGGCCGACACCTTCCTGGAAGAAGAGAACCCCATCCTAGAGTCCCTGCAGGACTTCCTACATGCCATGTCCTTGTTATATGAGGACACAAACAAACAACTTACCGCTGAAAGCACCATACGCAGCCTTAAACAAGGGAATAGGCCGGTGGAAGACTATATCGCCCAGTTTAAAAGATGGGGAGGCCAAACTGAATGGAATGATATAAGCCTACGGAATCAGTTCCGTCTGGGACATGCTGCGTACCGTAATTCCTCTAGGTTTCTACTCTGTCCTCTAGTCATGTGAAAGTCAGTGGGAGGAATAATTAAGTGAGAGCAGGATGTTAGTGTGATGTAACTGTGAAGCAGAGCGGACACCAATTTCAGTAAAAACTGTTAAAGAAGCTTGGGGTCTCTTACAAGAAGTAATACATCCAATAAGGACAGAGAAACCAACCAAATAGTCACTGAAAGTTAAAACACACTGTTTAAACTATAAGCATTAAAGTTAATGTTTACAAAAAAACACTGACAGATAGGGTTTTTAGACAAAGGAGACCCCGTATGTCTCTTCTGTCATAAATGCACCCTTCCTGCCAGTCAGCGTTTGTGTGCACTGACCCGCACATGCGCAGCTCAGTTCACAAGCTTGGCAAGGTCCTGTGCTGAAATGAAGCAACTTCTGTGCGCATGCGTGGGAGTTACATCTTTCCGGTCCGGCCAAAGGGAACACTGAGCCCAGAAGAAGACCGAGTGAAATAGGCAGCACTTGGAGGATGAGAGCGCTCAGATCTCAGTGCTGGAGGGGGATCGCCTGTAAGATAAGTAATCCATAATGTGCTAATATGCTGTACATGATATGGGAAACATCTCCTGGAGACCCACTATCGCCTTGTTTAGGTTGGCCATTTACTAACACTTTAAAGCAGCTTAGCATTTTACTACTTTTTTCACGCAGTATGTGGTCTAGCTGAAGCAATGGTGTATTGTGAAGACATAAAAGATGTAATCTCTTGAACTAGGCCACTAGGTAACTTGAGGTCAGCTAACCAATGAAACCAAACTAATTAATTAATACCTTAAAAAAAAAAAAAAGTAGAGAAAGATAAAACATATTCTGCACACACATGATTCATAATCAGTGTAACAGAAAATACTAGGTTACCTCAACAGAAGTATTATCGATTATGTTACTGACATGGACAAATATAAAAATACAAACTGTACGCTTGTCATTTGTATAGAAAGCCTTGTTAGCATTAGGGCAAGGTTCCCATTCAAAGCTTAATGAGGTGCATGCCACAGGAATATTGTCCACCAACAAAATCAGTTAAGTCACATAAAATGCTGTTTGTTCTGCTGTGAAACAAGTTAACAGTGATCAAGTACATGCCCGTCACACTTTATTGCTTCTCAAAAATAGACACTTGCTATGCCCCATGAGGGATCTGGCATGTCAGAAAGAGACTATTTAACTATAACCTTGGAGACATCTTCCATTTATGGATTATTCCCATGGCAAAAAGTACTGAGAGTAAAGTAAAGTATTACACAGCCAATATGCCATATGAGTGGACTCTGATATTCCCTAGCATGTCTGATCATTTCAAAAGTTAATCAGAAAACTAACCAAATACTTTAATAAAGATGCACCACAGTAGTGATCAACAAAAATACCATTCGTTTAGACAAACTCTATGAACATTATTAGAAAAAGACTCACATCAGCACCTTATAGCAATTAACTATTGATCCATATAGCAAATCTTGCTCTAGTTAGGAAAATGTATGATTCTTCACGCTGGTCTAGTTTCCTGTCCTGCTTCACACATTCCATATGTGTGCTGTGTTCTAGTACAGTGAATTTCCAGCCTTCACATTAAAACCCCATCCTATTTACCACTATCCCTCAATGAGTGAACAATTCAGAATCTGCCACAACATACACAGAAGCAAATACTGCCATTCTTAACTTCTGGAAGAACAAATTGTAAGTTTAGATGAC
>NW_017306802.1:1074395-1074654 GCF_000935625.1 Nanorana parkeri
CATGGCCGGCTCCTCCCCCTGGGCGTGGCGCCTCCTCACTCTCTTAAACACAGCTGAGTCAGTCACTCGGTGTTCAATCATTGTGGAACGTCGAGCGACTGACTCTGTGGGAAACGAAGCCACAGACCATCCACAGCCTTAAGTGAGGGGTTCAGCCTAG
Organism: Nanorana parkeri; assembly: GCF_000935625.1. Classification (NCBI taxonomy): domain Eukaryota; kingdom Metazoa; phylum Chordata; class Amphibia; order Anura; family Dicroglossidae; genus Nanorana; species Nanorana parkeri. The sequence continues at coordinate 1,074,556 of NW_017306802.1, forward strand.
ACTTATACCTGAGACCCTCATTGGTCATATCCATGTAACACTCTAGGACGGGTACATGATGTGGAACGGAACCCCATCGCACTGGGTGTACAAATCCTT
>NW_017306802.1:1074802-1078862 GCF_000935625.1 Nanorana parkeri
GGGGTCCCTTCATCAGGCTTTAGCATTGACAAAGGCCTGATGAAGGGACCTGTGTGGTCCCGAAAGTGCTTGTTCATATGGCAAAGAACTTCAATGAATTAAGCTTTTTCTATCCTAAAAGGACTGGTGTGCTGGTGACATTTCTACAATTTGCTGATATTTGCGGCGCCATCCGCAGTCACTGTGAGCACCCCCACTACAAGGGACTTTTCGCTAAGGAGTGCAACAAGGATAGTATTTATTATGGGATAGTGAATTACATTTTATTTTCTTGTTTTATTAAGTAATAATAATAATAATAATATAACTATAAGCATTATTTATTTTTGCTTTTATGAATCATAAGAATATTGTAAGGACATTTCCTTTTGACCAGGTGTATTGTTACTATAGCGCTGATCTTGCTTTCATTTAATAAGTGTTAGATCTTGACTGCAGAGGTTTTTATGTTGCATTAGCAGCACATCAATTTGTACAAGGTGCTGAGGTAGAACAGGCTGTAATGGGTGACGTGCTTCATCGGAATTATCTACAGAGCAAAGGGTCATTTGCTTGTCAGTGCGATCGTTTGAGATAAAACAAACCTTGAAGACTGAATTGCAAAAATTCACATCAGTAATTTCTGTTTCCGACACTAAAGGTGACATTAAACATGTCTGCTGGGTTTTCCTAAAGTGATATGTAGACAAAATAAACTGGATTCAATAATTACTTTTAAAGTACTCTTTCTACACATTCAGAGGTTTCCAAATGGCTGGTCATTGAGTTTCTGTTCATCAAGTGGATTCATTGCTTTACAGGCAGTAGATGTTACATCTGTTACTTTTTTACATTGCTTCATTGAATACCTTACATCAGGGGTAGCCAAACTTCGACCCTCTAGCTGTTGCGAAACTTCAAATTTCATCATGCATCTGCCTCTGGAGTTATGTTTGTGGCTGCCAGTGTCTTGCCATGCCTAATTGGATTTGTAGTTTTACCATAGCTTGTGACCCAAAGGTTAGCTACCCCTGCACTGCATCATGGGTACTCTCCTAGTGCTAAATCATGGTATCTGTGTAGCTGACAAACATTTACAGACTCTAAGGCAAAAAATACGTTTTCTGATGGGGGAGCAGGAGATTCCAACTCTAGGCTCTATAGTGAGTGGTATTTACTGCCGTAAATTGTTTGTTGACTTAATAATGTGCACATTGGCAAATTGGATAAACCAGCTGACTGTGGTGATGGTTGGGGAGGTCAGAGTTGCATCCAGCTGGAGTCTACATTAATATGGTAAGCAAAGTACTATGGTGAGTACCATGAGAGTTAAAAAAAACTATTGTGGCCTAAAAGATATCTAGATACAAACATTAAAGTTTAGCTCTGATTTCACTGCACATTGTGAGCTTTTCACAATGTGCATTAGAAGCTGCAGGAAGTAAGATAGAGCACCCCTCATTTATTGGCTGGCATTGAGCATCATCTAGCCAAGTGGTTCTCAACCTGTGTAACCTCAGGACCCACATTCGTCCTTGGTCATTAAGTCATGACCCAAGTCGCACTGCAATGGAATGCATGGAATTAGGGTACTGCCTGTTCCAGTGTGAACGTACGAGCTGTGGGTGGGAGGTGCGTTTAGGGTACCATTCAAATGAATGGCAACCCAACACACCTCCCACTCCAGAATGCACAGTAGGTGCGATTGCATGGTACAGCGTGTTAATCGCACGCTACTATGCAATTAACGCACTGTAGTAATGTAAAGGGGCCCTCAAAAACACTGACATACATACACAACCACAGACACAATCTGCTGAACTGTGATGGAGCTCCATCCATATGTGCATTGCTTGTACTGCTCCCTTGTGTGCCCAGTAGAGGTGCCGGGAGCAAGAATGTGACGTCAGTCCAGTCCAAGTACCTCAATAGGACACGTGAGGGAGCTGTAAGTACCAGCCACTCGGCACCAGGCAGCATATTTTGAATGGCTGCTTGGCGTGAGAACTGATATTGCTGCTCTAGAGGGAGGCAGAGGAGTCTCTCACCTAGAAAAGTGGAAGGCACACAGGGACCCACTGAACACGGGGTCGAGACCCACTTTTGGGTCATGACCCACCAGTTGAGAACCAAGGATCTAGCCTATTCCTACCTAGTTGAACTGACCCTGGCCTGTCCCTTTCACTCATTGGATTTCAGTTCCTCACTCATGGAAGCTCAGGATCAGATGTAGGTGTTACCTAGGGCCGGGGGTTCTCAACTGGTGGGTTGCAACCCAAAAGTGGGTCGCAACCCCGTGTTCAGTGGGCTAACGTGTGCCTTCCACTGTGCTAGCAGTGAGGAGTTCTCAGCTTCCCTCTAGCGCAGCATTGTCAGTTCTCACACCGAGCAGCAAACAGGTCAGTTTGAGGTGGGATGGGCTAGGGGTATGGCCGTGAGGATGCTCCATCCATGCAGGCATTGCCCTTGTGTGCCCTGTAGAGGTGCCTGGTCTGGAGTGACTTCACATTCTGGCTCCCAGCACCTCTACAGGGTGCACAAAGGAGCTGTACAAGCAATGCACATATAGATGGAGCTCCAGCACAGCAGCCCACATTGGACTCCAGGCTGAGGATACACTCCAGTTCCCATAAGGTAGGGAGAGTGGATGGATGTTAAAAAAAAAAGAAAAAAACTGAGATGTGCTGTATTGCCACTCATTTAAATGACACCTCCCGCCCACAGTTCGATCACCTGCACTGGAACGCGCGGTACTGCAATGCTGTGCATTCCAGTGCGCTGTGACTTTGGTCACAACTTAATAACCATGGACACATGTGGGTCCTGATGTTACACAGGTTGAGAACCACTGACCCAGGGTGTTCTGCTTTCAAGAAGCCATATTTAGCACCTCCCACCAACCTTCACCTTTGTGCTTTTGTAAATAGAAGCACAGAAACCAAGTGATAACATCACTTATTCTAAAATAAGGTATGTAGTGAAAACTTAACTTTTTTTATTTCAAAAATGCTATTAGCACGTTGATGATAGGGGGTTGGGATGAACCAGGGAGGACAAAATATAAGCAGATTAAACTTCAACTTTAAATACAGTAGCTCAAAAGCAAACATATTGCATATATCTATATTTTAGATGCACTATTTGAAGAAAAAGTATAGCAGAATCACAAGCCTGCATGTGACAGGTTTTGCTTATGGCTGTTAGGGACAGTAGTCACTGTGCAGACGACACGCCCACTTTAACACAAGTTTCCAAATCTGTACTAACTTGCTGCAAGCTCATAGCTAATCTAATGCTAAGTGCTAAAATATATTTTATTAGTTTGCTGAAAATGTTATCCTGGCTGAGTCTCCTTTTTTTTACAATTGTTGTAATTTATACTACTTTATATATGTTTTCTTTATCTATTATGTTTAGAACTGAAAAAGAAGATGAACACATTTATTGTCTAACGGTTTAATTATAAAATGTTGCTAATTATTATTTTATATTTATAATTTCCAGCCAGCAAGTGTTGCTCTAGCCCGCTTATAACATGTTTACCAGGCTGGTTTACTCTGTATTGCTTTGCTTAAAACAGGTTATTTACAGATCTCAATTGCTCAAGCCCAAATTACACACAGCTAGCATTTTAAGGCAATATACCCAGAACTGGTAAATAGTCAGCAACAAAACTCAGGATGTACTTTATTTTTTTAACCCTTTTTTGGCTACTGCTTTGCATTTGGGGGTAATTCAAAAGCAGAAGTATGAGGGGGGAGTTGTGAGATTATGGGAAATGCAGAGCTAAATAATGAAACTCTCTGCAGCTCAGGTAACTCACAGTCATCATCTCTAACTCTGCAAACTCCTTATTGATCAACTCTACTTCCGAAATCATTTACATGCTGCTTTCAAATGTTTATACTGTTTTGACAAGGCAACATGATTGTGGACAAGAAATTGAAGGTCGTAGAAAAGAGTGCCATCATTTACATGTGTGTAGGACGAAATCTGGATATAGATATTACAATACTGGACTACCATCATATGTGTGTCAGGCTTACAGTTCAGATGCAATTGATGGAGGTGCCCTCCGCAC
>NW_017306803.1:0-17130 GCF_000935625.1 Nanorana parkeri
AAATAGAGTTACCGGTAAGTCCTAACTCTGAATTTTTGCAGATCGCACTGGACCGGAATGCAGGCATAAATGTGCCCGCGTTCTGGGTGCGGGTGATGTGGGCTTGGGGCATGGCTGCGGTGCCATTGACTTCAATACAACCCCACACCCCCTCCCGCCCCTGAACGCAGTGAGTCGGCCGGCTTACATTCCAGTGCGTTCTATAGGCCCGGGCGTCCTGTCCTCCCGTGGTGCTCGTGTGGCCGACGCCGCACATGGGGAGAGGTGTCCTGCCCCCTTTTCTTCTGCAGCGTCTAACACATTCAGCCAGATTAGCACTGCTTGAGGGAGTTCCAGACAGCGAGCCAACTTGCAATTGTGGCCTACCAGTGTTAGCTTTTCGAATGGACACCCCTGATATACAGTATACCTTATCTGTGCTATAAGGCAATGGTTTTGGATACATTGTTACCTACATAAGAAAATAAAGAAATGAGGACTAATCCCCTTGTTGTCTGGATGTGTACTGAAAATGATTACTTAAAAATCTTCTGTTGTTCTTTGCAGTATTGTAAGCCACCCCCACCTTTATCTAACTTTATTGATATGTGACAAAAGTGACAATTTTTTTCTATTCATTCCAGTGTATTGCAACACACTGCACTGAGAAAAGAAAAGTACTGTACACCCTTCTTTTTTTCAGTGCAATGATTAGAATAAGACATGAGGCAAATTGTATAGTCTATTCGGTGGGACTATGCTGGTCAAGTCGTCCCAGTGCAGTCAAATGCATCTGGTGTGAAAGGGCCCTTACAGTTTATTCTAATTCTAAAGCATCCCCAGTCTAGCCTGTTCTCTTGGTGCTGCTGCAGAGGGTTCCCATTCTTTCTGCAGGAAAGCAGTGGTCTCTCTGCAGAGGTCCAAGATACCCCATGCTAAGTTAGAACTATAGCTCTGCAATCAGCAAAGCTCAAGCTCCCTGCTAATTGCAGAGCCATGGTGTGTTGGACCTTTGCAGAAAGACCCACTGCTTCCACACAGAGAACATGGGTCCTTCTCTGCAGCATGCTGGCAGGACCTAAGCTTTTTTTTTTAAACAAAAACCTGTAGGACTTTACACACATCGTTTTGTTATTATGTACCTGGAAATAATTCAAGTAATTTAAACTGAAAGTTGAATCAGGATTTAAAAGTAACCTGTAGTGAATGGAGGCTTCCGTTGCCAATCACTGTTTGGCTGTTCCAGTAGCACTGACCTGGAACATAAATACAGGTCAAGAGGCTGAATGAATGCTTCAGCAGCGTTTCCTAGCTCCAGGACATTTTAAGGTAACTGTAGAAGAGTGTGGCGGGAATTCTGTGAGAATAGGGTGTAACCCATCCTCACTCTATACCAAATTGTAAAAACAAAGTGCCTTTTACATAAACTTTAAAATAGCTCTGTCACTATACAAACAAATACAACAAGCAGCTATAGCTGTGAAAAAAACACAATGCATAACGTTCCTGCTCCATGCACTGCCAATCTCCTCTCGTGTGCTTAGAAATGGGGATGGTCAGATTCCAGAGCCGATACTTGGCATTTTCATGAGAACTACCAGGGTTACATTGGTTGCAGCTGGGACTTGGCTCTGGCGCTCCACCACTGTCCTGAAATCATTATTCTGTATTGTTCTAGAAATACTGTCACATGACAATAAAGAAACATGTATCAGTACTTGTACTTGACAAAATGGTATCGGTGCATCTCTTATATATATTTATTTTAAACAAATCATACATTAAAACAGAGATGTACAAATCCCAGGAGCTCCCATTGCTGCTTACAAATGACAGCTGCCTCCTAACTTTTGAATTTTTCTCTAGTCTAGTCTTGGAGCTGGAAAAGTATCTGTACTTGTAAAGAATACGGTACTTGGAATCTGAACATCCCTACTAAGAAATGTTTTTGCTGAAACCGCCACTTCCAGGAGTGTCATCCTCTGTGGTCACCTGCAGCTCTCACTGATTCTGACCTCCACCCATTATTATAGGATACAGTAGTGATCTAGAAGAGAAACCAGAGAGCTGCAGAGGACCACAGATATCGAGTCTCCTGAAAACGTTGTTTTCAGCATTTGAGAGACTTCAGCAGCACTAAATATGAGGTGGCAACGACACCCCTCTGAAAGAGTCGGATCTGGGGTAAAATGTGTCAGCGCAAGTTTGGTTCCCCAGGGCCTCTGGGTTGTTGTTGTTGCAGCATAACAGGACATATATGCTGAAATCTTGGTAAAGTTCACCGCACAGGTTACAGTCTGACTATAAGATCTCTTTTAGCCCCTATTCACACCGTTGCAATGCAGAATCATGTGCATTTCGGTTTTGCTGCACTGCAGTAGGGCAGCCCATTCATTTGAAGGGACTGTATACTACATCTAAATTGCATTAAGAAGTGCATGATCTTTTTCTTTTTTTTATCACATTGCCCCCAAAACACATGGAGGGGAATTTATCAAAACTGGAGCAGACAGAATCTGGAGCAACCAATCAGCGTCTCTCTTTCATTTTTAACGTTTACTGAAAAGAGAAGCTGATTGGTTGCATTTGGCAACTGCTCCAGATTTTGTCTGTACCAGTCTTGATAAATTCCTCCCCATGGCATTTTATTACCATGAGTTGTGGTGGGCTACAACACATATTTGAAGGCTTGGTATGTTGGGCTACCATTCGGAAATAATGGCACCGCAGCACACCTACCAGTGTCCCATGCAATCTTGTGCAATGCATCTGATGTGAATGGGGGCTTGGACCGACCAACAACTATGTAGTGTAATGACCTGCCTGTTTGGATGCAGATTAAATGGATAGATTAGGTAGGTCTTCATATGGCATAGGCTTGGCCAATTTAAAGTTGATTGTATACAGATTGTATAGTTTAAGACTGTTCGTTACATGACCTAATGCCTGCAATAATCCACAATGTTCGGGATGTATAAATGTACACTTTTGAATAGCCAGAATGTCACTAGCTCTAATCGACTGCACATCAGGCCAACATATATAATTTCCTGACACCAAACATGGCAGCATAAGAATGCCTGCGGGCGGAGCGATGCCGTCTGTATGCTGCTATGTAGTGGCATCAGCAATGGAAAATTACCGATAGGCAAGTATACAATTTTCAGGTGTGTGTGTAACAAAAACGGAGTAGTGCAGTATGCAGTGATACCTTTCTTTTGAGCGTTAACCTCTCTTCTTCATGTCAGAAGCAATACTAATCAACATAACTGAGTTTACCACTTTAAGCAAGAGAAAGTGGTGGGGTGTCATAAATGGTGGACCTGGGAGTGAGAAGTGCATCCTGATAACCAAAATGACAGAACAAATAAACATAGGATGGCCAATAAACCCTAAACAGATCAGAGATAGACGAGATACTTAGGACATTATGATGTTCTGTTTATTCATAAAAAGTTCTGGTAGTGTGTCAGGAAGGCAGAATCCACATTACGTCCCTCCTTTATGGTGTTGAAATGTAAAATCATTTTCAATTCAAAATTCCCTTTCAGTACTTAATTTTGAGGTTTTGGATGGAGTGATCCTTCTGGGAGAAGTGATGTCCTACTGGCTTGCAATATTCGTTTTCTTTGTGGTTATTAATTGAGCTCCTGTGTAGGTTGATCCTGAGCTGCAGTTTAAGGCCAGTTTCCCCAATGTAATAACCTTTATCACATTCTGAACACTGTATCATGTACACCACATTAGCAGATGTGCATGAACATGATCCCTTAAAGTGACATTAAACCCTCAGATTTTTTTAACATAAACCAATACTGTAATGTGTGCCTTACTGTAATCCATGGTAGTTTCCCTTCTTTGCTGCTCTTCCTTTTAAATCCTCATGTCTTCTCATGCTTGGGGAGAACTTCCCTTTTCAGCTCAGGGCCTCTTCCTGTAGTGCTGGCTCAGGTTACAAGCCTATACAAACGTATATAGCCCTTGGCCCCGTGAAAAGGCATCTGCTGCCGTATTTGCGGCACTTATTGTAAAGCAGAGGATTCTGCCCATGTATGGTCTTGTTCCCTAATCCTTACCCCACCCTGTCTTGTCGACCCCCCAAGTCATTTTCTTCCCCCTTGTTAGTGTCTGTCCGACACGCGGGGCATTGACTCACTAAAATACTGTTATATATTGATTGCACTGATAATCTACCCCGTTATTGTATTGTGTTTTTTTGTATATTACCTGAAAAATCCAATAAACCGAAATTAAAAAAAAAAATTACATCACTTCCACATTCTCGTGTCACTCTCCAGCTTCAGATGCTGGAGAGAAGCTGATGAAGCAGATCTCTACTTCATCAGCTTCTTCAGGGGGGTCCTAGGTGACATTAGGGGTCTTGGAGACCCCTGATGTCTCCATAAAGAGGACCTGTCACCTCTTTTGCTATCACTTATGGGGGTTTCTCAGCCCCCTCTGTGATCGCAATAAAGTTAAAGTTTTCCCCCAAATTTTTTTTAAAGTTACACAAAAAAAATTGAAAAAAAAACAATTTTTTTTAAATTCCCCACCCCTACATACACGCATGTAAACATGCGTCAGGTGCACATACCTGTGAAAACGACGATTGCGCCCATTACGCCGCACATGTTACATATCGCCGCGAACGTCGGAATGAGAGCAATAGTTCTAGGGCCATCAATCACTGATAACACTAGACTGATGAGCTGTAAAAGCTTTTAAAGCGTCGCCTATGGCCAATTTTGGGTATGCTAGTTTTTTGCGAGTGCGCGCAATTTTTAAGCTTGACATGTTTGGTGTCTATTTACCCGACGTGACCCCGTCTTTTATATTTTACCAAAAAAGTGGGTAATATTGGTTGTTTTATAACATAATGTAAAAAAAACTTTTTCCCAAAATTTTCAGTAATTTCTCCTGAATATAGTAAAAAATAAAACCCGCAGTGGTGATTAAATACCACCAAAAGAAAGCTCCATCTGTCCCCCAAAAATTGTATAAAATTAATTTCAGTACAGCGTTGCATGACGGAATAAATGTCAGTCAAAGTACCGCAGCGCTGAATACTGAAAAATGGCCTGGCCAGGAAGGGGGTCTAAACACCTGGTCTTCAAGCGGTTAATGGTGTAAGTTTTGTTATTGTGACGTGCTGTATTCTTGTCACATGTTGGCAAAGTTTGCAGCAGGGTTTATTGCATAATTTGAATCTTAAAAAAAAAAAAGCATTCAAGTACCGTAACTATCATACAAATAAGATACATTTTTGTTACCACGCGGCTGTAGATACTCAAATCCATCTCTGAATTCATGATGACACTGTCTTTCCTTCTGGAGGGTGGCTACTTTCGTTCCCCATGGTCTCTGTGCGTGTTATAAAAGTAGCCACCACTCCAAGTTCGCTCCCGTGACAGACTACAATCTCAATACAAATTGGTAAACTAAAAGTGAGATTTTAGTCCACCACGGGAGTGAGCTTGGAGCAGTGGCTACTTTACAACACACACAGGGACCATGGGGAACAAAAGTAGCCACCCTCCTGAAGAAAGAACAGTGTCGGCAACAATTCAGAGATGATTTGAGGATCAAAAAATGAGATACATTTTTGTTAATAGCGAAGGCACTTAAAATGCATTTTAAAGATTTAACTCCTGGGTTTGTCACTATAAATGTGCCATATATTGAGATTTGCTTATTCTCTGTAATTTATTTTATTGAATTCTGGTGTGGTAGGATTACACCCCATTTCTAAATTCAAAACAACCTTCATTGCCATTTCCCATATTTTACATGCAAGAAACAAACTAACCATTGTTGCCTAAAATTAATCAAGGGATCAAACAAAGCAATTGTGAGCTTCCTTAAGAGATTTTGAAGTCATGTCTGACAAAGTAAAGTCACAGCTATGATGGGGTGAAGGGAATGGCCCGCCAGTGATAACAGAGTCCTACAGAGGGCTTCCAAATCACTTTTTAGTTAGGTTCCTAAACACAGGTCTTATGTCTTAAGTGTCTTCTAATGGAATAGTAAAGCTGGCCATACACCGCTCGAATTTCAGCCAACTCATCGGTGTTTCCAATCTCCATAAAGAAGGAGATTGGAAACACCAATCCTCCATAGAAAAATCAGGTGCAATGGGAAAGCCTTTGCAGCTTTAAATGACCAAGACTAGAAAACAGCACTGTTGGAAGTAACAGGCTGATCTAGTGACATGTGGTGACCACCACATTGATAACAAACCAAATAGTCTCTTAATTTGGGAGTAATAGCAGTAGACTGCAATGTTCCAGGGAAAGCTTGTCAGACAGGGACAGGAGTGACTTGGAGACAGTCTCTTCAGCCGATGGCTCAAAAGCTGCCAAGGGGAAATCAGATAATTGGCAGGACTAGGTATGGTAGTGCAGTCGTGACCTCTACAGTTAAAGTCCAAAAATGACTCGGTGATTTGAGCTATAAAAACTTGCAGAGCTGTAGTAAAAACCTCAGCCAACAGAGCTAAAGAGGGCTCTGATGACAGAACAGACTTCCAAAGAGGAGAGGGCAAGATTATTCCAGGCAGCAGACGTTGACACGATCAGTGGGAATGCTGCAAACAGCCTCAGAGCCATTAGCAGAGAGTCACCCAATACAGCGGGACTGTCTCTCTCTCGCCCCCCCCGCAATCACATATGTTGCATTCGTGTGGTGATCAGGCAACATAAAGCTCAAGGAAGAGGTAAGGGCCTTGGCTATGCACAAAACACAGCTGATGTCAGATGAGGATCAGAAGTTAGTAACCAAAGTCGCTGTAGGCAGCCAGCAGGACCAGATTGAAGTTCTACGTAAATCTTTGCATTCAGGAGAAGCAACAAGGAGATGCTTTGCCCACACTGTATAGAAGCAAAGAGCATGTGACACACTACCTAGCTAATAGCACAGCATTAACCCCTTCAGTGGCGGAAACCAGCAGAGAACTAGGAATTTTAAAGGCTCTTAGTGACCTATGAAAACCAGGTAGCTACCAGTACTCAGCTTGTCCAGCCTACTCACAAAATGAGCTAAGAATGGGCACCGAGTGTGAACTCCCCCTGTAGTCAGCAGTATAACCCAAGGTTGTGCCTCCATGGACGAGAAAAAAAACACAAACTTGTAACACAATATGGTGCATCTGTCCAAACATTTCAATATACTGCTTAGGTATTCTAGTTGCTTGAATCATAAACAGCACCCTAGTTTCTAAGTAGCTTTTCCATTCACATGTAACATATCCCTTTATTTTCTGTTTCATACTATTAACAGATTTTTTTTGCTTTGTTTAGATTAACATTTTCATTAAGAATCATTTAACATGTTACTGGCTACTTTCAAGTTTAAGTTACTGCACCTTTAAAGCGATTCTGTCACTGGGGAAGACAGCAAACTGTAGCAGGTATGAAATGCAGGCAAACCTTTGTCACGATGAGCCATGCTGACAGTTGCTGGTAGTGTCAGAACTTGCCAATTAGCTTCATCCACACACATTTCTACAGGCTTGTCACTGATGGGCAGCATCACTGGCCCACAGGGGGCAGAAAGGAGGACAGCAAACTTTGGCACTTTCAGGAAGCGGTGACGGCAAGAATTGGGGCGTAGGGTTGCCACCTGTCCCGGATTCACCTGGACAGTCCGGGCTTTGAGTCCTGTTTCCGGGTTTCAGGCCAGCTGAAACCCAGACAGCACATACAGGAATCAAAACCCAGATTGTCCAGGTGCATCCGGGGCAGGTGGCAACCCTATTTGGGGGGCTGCTGAATGCTCCTTCAGATCTGTAGCAGTTTGCCCCCCTATTTGCCCAGTAACAGTCTCTAAGCTATTTTTGTACCAAGGTTTTCAGAATTTTATTAAAACAGTACCATCTTCTTGTGAGCTTACATATTAGTACGGTTATTGATTTTCAAAAAGTCCGGATTGGAAACCTTGTAAGACGCTAAGCCCACGTATCAAATATATACACTTTAATGTCTGAATTATTTACAGAGCGAGCCTTCAGTGGCTTAACACAGTTTGCAAATGCAAGGTATCTGGCAATTATAGATCACAGCTTCGACATATTAGATAAACCGATGCCTTAAATACAGACTTATCGCAGCAGTTTACAAAAACAGCAGGTCATATTCATTTGTTAATCAGTCCCAATGGTAAATAAATATTGGTCAGATGTACATTAAGCCTACACAAAAAGATACACCAAGGTTTAGTTCCATCGGAGTGGATGGGAATAACAGAGTTCAACCCAAGTATATGCTGACAAAAGGTGAGCTGTAACTCATGGATGCGCACAAAAGACATTCTCCAACAGACACGATTTTGCTAACTAGGAGAACATCACTGGTCCTTACATTCAATAGCAAGTAGGTCATTTAAAAAAAAAGGTATTAACAATGGCATTTATACACAGTTCTTCATAGTGCTAAATGCCAGTGTTTTAAAGGTTTTATATATTTCAACCATGTCCTGGATTCTTTTTCATGGGCTTTCTGAGATAACTTAAAAACGTGCTCAAGAGTTCAGCAATTATTGCTGACATATTCACACGAACCCTCCTATACATGTATAAGGAGAACAATGCTAATAAAAAAAGTACAAAACAATGTTTTATTTTTGGACAACATGACTTGACTGCAAGCAGCCAGGCCGGTTGTTTATTAAATAATGAGCAATAAAAAAAAAAAAGGAATAAAAAATTAGAACTGACAAGGGAAGAATGTTGCAGCCACTTGTCACACTTTTTAAAAAAAGGTGCAATACAATAGGGCCTGCCAATTAGGCACTCAGCTTTTTATATGAGATATAGCTTACTCAGATCAAAGATGGGGTGGAGGAAATGGGATCACTTGTTGGCAGGAAAAATTAACCCCTATGCAGAATTAGACATAAAGATTTTAACTGTCTCCCTTTCAGAAAATGGGATTGTAAGAAAAAAAAAATATATATTTACAACACGATAAGGGAAAAATATTGCCAGATTTCCAACCAGCCATGCCTTGTACAAATGTAAAGTAATTTTGCAGCAATAAATACAGAAACCAAAAAAGAAGACACGGTGACTTTTTTAAACCCTACATTTAGAAGGACATCAGCCATTCATCCTGCTGTTATTCAATAGGTACATAAGTGCGAACAAATTGCAAAAAATTGTTATTTTAATATGTACAAGAGTATGGACAAACATTGTTACCAAAGAGACCATTGTACAGCAGCTGAATATTTTAAACCGTACCAGTAAGACACTGGTTTACTTGGTGCACCAATTCTGTGGTCGCAGATAACTTAGGAATCTGGGACTGCATTTTACAGTTCAATGTTTTGTTGGCCCCGACAGCAAAGATTGGATGGTGCCCAATACATTTGGGTAATGAAGCCAGTATGCCACGTTTTACTTCACAAGACCGATCTTCTTTGCTTCGGTTTCATAAATTAGTAACCGCCACATTTTAACTATGAATACTTCAGCTTCTTCATCAAGGACCTAAAACGGAAAAAGAAAATCAAATAAAAAGGTAATCTGCTACCTAGAAGTAACACAATTTCAGTGTTTAGGCTTGCTTTTGATTCCCAGACAAACACTGATAGTTGACAAAGTGCATTAAGAAAATTCTCTGCTTCTGGTAATCAGAAATAATAAAAAGCAGCCTACAATTACCCATAAAACCATTCAACTGTGTCAAGTAGCCATTTTAAAACGCTAGACATCAGCAAATTACCACTAAGATTTCCATTTTCCCAGAAAGAACGCCTGTCATGAGAGAATTTAACTTTCCTTTCACTTCTATGCTTACTGAGCCACTGACCTTGGTGCAGTTTAAGACATTTTTATTTTAAACATTCACTTTTTCCAGGTCGGTAACAAAACTGACAGCAGGCAACTAGCATTTTTAAGGATAAGGCCTGCAATAACTAGCTCCCATATATGTGTCTTGTGACTTAATGGGGATAGGAGGGTGTTTCTCAAAAAGGGTTTTTAGTGCTTTCCTCCATTGCACCAATCCAGTGTCCTCAAATCCTGACATGGTTCACAGCGGATCTATTGGGGAGGGGGGGTACAACAAAACAAGGCATGAAAGCTGTCTGTATGTGCTAGCAGTGGATAGGGGAAATAGCTGCCAGTTGTAGGTGAGCCCAACCAATGCCTCATTCTGCTCCCCATGACCCTCTATTTTTAAAAAGTCATATGAAGCATTTAAGGAGTCACGATATGTAATTTAATAAAAATTATATGGTTTGCAGTAAATTCCCAGGCTTGTATTTGGTAAAAGTCAAGAACGTATCCTACACTTGTACAAGTTTTTTGGTTTGTTTTTTTCAAGTACACGTGTATTTAGATGTGGCAGTCCACCTAGAACAGTTCAGCTTCTCTTCTAATATATGGAATTCCTTAATTTCTTCAATATATGTGCACTTACCATTGCAACATCATCCAATATACTTTGCGGAGAGCTGTGTGCCATTACCTAGAAGAGAAAATGGAATTCATTAGTTATGACATGGGACCATTATGCGAGATTTACTGCGGAATAGTCACACAATTCTGTTAATGGTGATCTAAAGATCTTTTGCACATTGTTTGTAATATGGTTAGAAAATACAGAAAACAAGTCATGTAAATGAAATATGTCAAATATTTTGTATACTTAAGCCAGATGACGGAGCTTTTTGCTCATTGCCCAGGGACTCATTCTCTTTTTCAGAAACTTCAAGTGTGAAGTTTCCGTCAGAGAAAGTCAATCACGAGACAGGCTGCTAATGCTAGTGCTCTGGGAATCCTATGTCATGGATTAAACAATTTGTAAAAAAAGGGTATACATAAAGTATACAAGAACTATAAACAAAAACAAACAGTTTAAAAATTGAACCCAGAAATGTTGACCATCATGCCTTCTGAAAATTTCTGCTTTACAAAAACTAAAAAACGTACCTGCACACTATCGTACATTTTTCTACTGACCGTTAAAATACCCACTAAAGTAGAGACAAAAATCCATGGGGTTTAGTGCTGTAACCGAGTACTGAAGTTCTGGACTGAATTCTTACCAGCAGCACTATCGGCATAAAGTACGTACGCCGTCTCCATTTCTACCGGTTTTAGGTTTTTTACATTCCTGCTACAATGTAGAAAAAATACTATTAAATGACTGACTGTTCCCTGTTGACCTGTCAAATGACGGTCAGGGACACCAGATTCAAGATCCTTTGTGGCAGGGACATGCAAAAAGCCTAATATCTGAAGCTTAGTATTACCGCTATATGAATGAGTAATATAGGATGCATTGACCTACATGCATTTAAATGCCTTACCTTTGAACATACAAAATCAACTAGAGTTGCTTCTTCTTCACCAATGTACTCTATGATCTTCTTATTGATCCAGGGCCTAATTCTTCGCTCCATTAATGTCTGAAGTAGGAAAATAGATTATATGCATTAATATTCCTGAAATGATTCCATACAATACAAATGTTCTAGTAATGTATTATTCAAAATATATTTCAATGTGTTTTACACCGCAAAGTGACAGGATCTGGAGGTATACAGTACTCAAAGGCAGACGTAGTTTTTTCCCCTTTAGATGTACATGATAAATCAACTTAATGATCATAATTATCAGCTTAATGTAAATAATTGTATCAATTTGTGTTACTGCAGTAAAACCTTGCTTGTACATAGGGATTGTAACTCTATATGGATAATTACATACATAGCCGCTCCTTCATTCCTTGGTTGTACAGCACAATATTAAACTTTGCAGATTCTACCTTAATGCTGCAAGTCTCTGACTGGGCCTGTGATTGAAAACAGTAGTCTGTAGTCCCTAATTAACAAAACACAATTCAACCGAGTCACAGACCATGTCACCTAGACTGGCTCTGCTTTCAGTCATGAAGGAGCTAAGGAATAGTCTTATTGTATTCACAGCATGCAAGAGGAAGTTTATTACACAAAATAATCTAGGTCATGTATAAGCTGCAGATGTCTGCTACAGTCCTCCTTTCATGCCAAAAAGACCCTGCACTTTCATACATGATCCTGAATGTGACTTAGGAATACTGACATGTTCCCTACTAAGGTCAAATGTGATTTTTAAATAACCATTCTGCATCAGAAATCGTCCCATTTGAGAAACAAGATCTGCCACTGCCAATTTGTTTTTAAGTGTTACACTGCTCTTGTAATTCAAACATCATAGCCACAATGCGTAGCCAGGGATTGTGACACAATTACAAGATGCCCGCTATCGCCTCAATTAGCCAGAACATTCTCTTCTGGTGCACTTCAAATGCAAGTCTGATAGGGAACAATTTAAAATGAATGGCAATACAACACAATGCGGTAAAACGAGTACTATCAACATAATATAGTAACAGGCCAAATAAGATGTGCCTCAGTGGTAAAGCAAGGAGGCAGTCATGGAAATTGTAGCCTATACCAGTGAAATTAGAGGCCTTTCTAGGTAAGAGCAGGTATGGTGATATCTGCTGATAAGCAGGATTCTTACATTTTAAAGCATAAAGTGCTAGTTATCTA
Source organism: Nanorana parkeri (assembly GCF_000935625.1). Taxonomy (NCBI): domain Eukaryota; kingdom Metazoa; phylum Chordata; class Amphibia; order Anura; family Dicroglossidae; genus Nanorana; species Nanorana parkeri. The sequence continues at coordinate 12,517 of NW_017306803.1, forward strand.
TAAATATAATACAAAAAGAAAAAATTCCCAGAGAAAATTTTTTAGCTCCTTACTCCTGACGCTAGGCAAAAAACTGGAGACTTGTCAGCAAGTGAGGGGTTGGGCCACCAGCAGGGGCGGCCCCTAGGCTGTCTTGTCTTTTTGTTATGTGCCTAGCGTCCTACTCCTGCAGGTGGCGATATACCCTACCATTCAGGATCTACGATCTGTTGCCCTGTGTCCTTCAATGAACGGGAGAGAAATACATATATATGGTCAGACAGATGACGTTGTCTATCAGCAACTGCTATGTGTAGCTGAAAGCACAAATGCACACTCACAGTGTCTACAATGGACCAGTCCAAAGGATAAGCAAACAGCTCTGGTTTAGCTGTAGGTATTTTTTCAATCAGACTCTTGATATGTTTGCGTTTCTCTTCTGTGTTCACATTATTTTTGGCTGAAGCTTTGTCGTCATCGCCGTAATCCAGGGGAACCAGCTTTCTCTTTCGTGGCACCTCATCGCTATCTTCATCCTCAAATTTATTAAATACACTATCTACTGGCAGTTTCTTCCTTTTTGCAACATTTGTCTGACTCGGACTGCTGGAGGCTCCTAAAAGAACCATAAGTTATAAGATGTCAATATCCAGAAAATAGCTACAAGACACACACAGACACACTTAGTACAAGAAACGCATTACTCACCTAATTTGAGGCTCAGGCCTATTTTTGGCCGGTACTCTTCTTGTGGCAAAAATGAATGGCAATACAACACAATGCGGTAAAACGAGTACTATCAACATAATATAGTAACAGGCCAAATAAGATGTGCCTCAGTGGTAAAGCAAGGAGGCAGTCATGGAAATTGTAGCCTATACCAGTGAAATTAGAGGCCTTTCTAGGTAAGAGCAGGTATGGTGATATCTGCTGATAAGCAGGATTCTTACATTTTAAAGCATAAAGTGCTAGTTATCTATAAATATAATACAAAAAGAAAAAATTCCCAGAGAAAATTTTTTAGCTCCTTACTCCTGACGCTAGGCAAAAAACTGGAGACTTGTCAGCAAGTGAGGGGTTGGGCCACCAGCAGGGGCGGCCCCTAGGCTGTCTTGTCTTTTTGTTATGTGCCTAGCGTCCTACTCCTGCAGGTGGCGATATACCCTACCATTCAGGATCTACGATCTGTTGCCCTGTGTCCTTCAATGAACGGGAGAGAAATACATATATATGGTCAGACAGATGACGTTGTCTATCAGCAACTGCTATGTGTAGCTGAAAGCACAAATGCACACTCACAGTGTCTACAATGGACCAGTCCAAAGGATAAGCAAACAGCTCTGGTTTAGCTGTAGGTATTTTTTCAATCAGACTCTTGATATGTTTGCGTTTCTCTTCTGTGTTCACATTATTTTTGGCTGAAGCTTTGTCGTCATCGCCGTAATCCAGGGGAACCAGCTTTCTCTTTCGTGGCACCTCATCGCTATCTTCATCCTCAAATTTATTAAATACACTATCTACTGGCAGTTTCTTCCTTTTTGCAACATTTGTCTGACTCGGACTGCTGGAGGCTCCTAAAAGAACCATAAGTTATAAGATGTCAATATCCAGAAAATAGCTACAAGACACACACAGACACACTTAGTACAAGAAACGCATTACTCACCTAATTTGAGGCTCAGGCCTATTTTTGGCCGGTACTCTTCTTGTGGCTGTTGCTCTGGTGAATTCTCATGTGGAATGATGATTCCACATGGAGACTCATCCCCTGGAGAATTAGGGGTTGCATGTCCACTACCAGATGAGACAGATGGAGCAGAGCTAATAGGCCTCATGGTGGGCTTAAGGCAAGGCTTTGGTTCAGGCTCCTCCTCCTCTTCCACCTGTTCTTCAACCTTCAATTCTCTTACAGGTTTCTCCTCCTCCTCCTCTTCAGATTCTGGCTGAGGCTTAATCTGTGGAGGCTGTCGACGCCTCTCGGCCTCTTGTTCCATCTAAACATCAAATATAAAATAGATTAATTACAGATTAAATTACAAATGCACAAGCATATTCCTAAGCGTTCACATACATTATTTGTAGAATAAAGGCTTACAATAGACTTCAAACAAAATATTGTTACTCCCATCCAAAGCAAGGTTCTACAGCGGTATGAGTGGAACAGACTTGCTGTCTCTGACTCAGAGAGAGCCATGGAAAAAATGTTAAACAGTGAGGCTGAGGCGGCAGCCAGAATTGATTGGGCACTGGCAAGTATTTCCTTCTGTCTAGTTGCTATAGAACTTCATTTTAATAAAGACATGAATAATAGAAACACACAATGTCCACTTATTGCCGTTATCTGCCGGATTGAATTATCCCATCTTAAACCCGTTTTTAAGTTATAAAAGCCACTCTGATCAGTCATGTGTAACTATCAGGACAGATGACATGCAAAAGATGCGGATGTAAACCCTTAGCCTTCAAAAGGTTCAAGGAAGGGCGGAAAATCCACATTTGAAGGAGTGTGTGAAAGCTGTGTGAACAAGGGATAAACCGGTTTATGAAGAAAACTATGAACCGAGTACAGTGGTTACGCTCTGCATGTTTCATTCATCAAGCTTCTGACTCTGCACGCCAAATGTGTTGCCGAAGCAACTATAAAGGACATTACTAAACTCAAATTGCTGCCCTCTTCACAAAGGATCAGTGCATTAACATACATATTTGTGTCTAGTGGTCAGTATGCAGGTTAGTGCACTGTGCAGACAATAGAGAAACATAAGCAAGTTAGCGGGAAGCAGATCACTACTTAATGATTGAATTGAGGTCGAAGGACTATGTCCTCGATACGGTCATGACATTTCAGGAGGGTAATGCCTGATTGCCAGCTCAAGTCAATAAGGGATCCTTCTAGGGATGTTCAGATACCAAGTGCCGTACTCAGTACAAGTACATGGAGATACTTTTCCAGCTCCTAGACTAGAGAAAAATTCAAAATTTAGGAGGCAGCCGTCATTTGTAAGGAGCACACGGAGCTCCTGGGTTTTGTGTACCCGTTTTAATGTATGATTTTTTTTTAAAATATATATAAGGAATGCACCAATACCATTTTTTCAAGTACAAGTACTTACAGATACAAGTACTGATACATTTTTGTTTATTGCCATGTGACAGTTTTTCTAAAACAATACAGAATAATGATTTCAGGACAGCGGTGGAGTACCAGAGCCAGGTCCTAGCTCTAACCGCTGCAACCGTGGTAGTTCTTGTGACAATGCCAAGTATTAGCACTGGTATCTGAACATCCCTACTTTTTACCTCTTTTATTGAGCTAAGTTCAATTCATTTGACTTGTACATTGTAATAAGCTGCCCAGTGGAGACAAATTGATGACACTCATTCATCACAAGACCATACATTGCTAAGCCAGTATAAGTCAATTATTTAACATCTATTTCAGCTTAAAGCATACATTTCACAGTCTCTTTGCCAATATGCATATTTATACATTTTACAGCTGCTTTTCAATGTTATTTTACCATCTAAGCAACTTCATGACACAGTAACGTCAAATTTGATCATAAACACTCATTGGGTGCTGAAGTTAATACTGGCGTAGGCCCCAACATAGGACAATAAAGAAGCAGAGTTTCTGCATACAGGGAGGTGGTGTTTTTGCAGAATAAAATCCCAATTTTAAGCTCCTGAAAAAAACAAAACAAAAACCAACTTAGAACTGACCCTCTGGAGTTCAGCATCTGGGTCTGGGTGTCCCTCAGCCAACAAGCGCTGCCTGATTTCTTCAAGTTCTTCTTTCTCTCGTTTTCTATCCCGTTCATCTGCTTCAATCTCCTTTTCCCTGTCCCTTAGCCGCTTCTGGAGTGCACTCCCTCTGCAATATAAGTACATATTGTTTATTGAGGTGCAGTATTACAAATGAGTGTTTAAAAAGGTAATATCAGTATATTACAAAAAAAGTGCCAGCAGTAGTAAAATGAAGCCTACATCTGGAAAAAACATGCGATATTCTTACAATTCTTCTCAGCAAGAAAAGATTGATACACCTATGCAAACAAAAAGATTTCTGAAAGCATATTTAATTCGCTTCACATCATCGCCCTGTAACTAGCAAAAGCAAGGCAAAGTCCACTACAGAGTCTCTGCTACTGTATACAGCTCAGGGTATTTCCATGTTTTAACAAAGAGGCTTGCCGGGCTTTTTCTTCTAAGTATGCAAAACACAAGGTGCTCTGTAATGAACACAAAAGACACCCACAAGCATATTCTCCCTACCACAAAATGGTTGTATTACAAATCACTATACATTCACAGTTTGATATGTGATGGTAAACTGACAGTATAATCAAACTACCTGTAATACTTTGGATCATCTCTGTCATCATCATAATCTTCTAAAAATTCCTTCAATCTTTTGGCTTCTTTGGCCTGTTATAGGACAGGTAAAAAAAAAAAAAATCAGTTGCTGTAAAACAAAAGTAATGAGTCTGAAATCAGACAACCTTTCAATACAACATACCATATCCCTGCTTCTTTCCTCCTCCCTTTCAGCTTCCTTTTCATAATCTCTGGCTTTTTTTCTCTCTCGGATTTCCCAGTTTTTGAGACGCTAAAAATAAAACACAAATGTTACTT
>NW_017306803.1:17815-19592 GCF_000935625.1 Nanorana parkeri
ATATATATATCTTTACATTATTAGGTGTACATTTTTTTTTTCTGTCTACCTAACCTTGAATTAAATATAAATGTATGCAGCCATTTCAAAGATGTTGCCTTGATACAAAAATACGCAAAATAAGTGGTCTCTATAGTAAAAGTTTAATTCATTCATTCTGCATAAACAGTTTTCATACAACCATCAGATTCTGAATATTTTGCTTTCAGTGTTGGGAACTTGGTGGTATTAGTTTTCAGTGTCACAGGTCCAATAACAGGTTAAAGCAAGGGTAGGCAACTTTGACACTCCAGCAGTGGCGATATTACAAATCCCATCAAACCTCTGCAAGTCATGCCTGTGGCTGTTAGAATACTGCAAAGCCTCATGGGACAAACAGCTGGAGTGCCAAGGTTGCCTGTCCCTGGAGTAGGGTAAATGTTCTGCTGCAGTGTTAATTGGGGGGGGGGATTACATTTAGGGTGTTACATTTTAGGATAAGTGTTTAGTGATCATTTTGTCACATTTGAATCCCTTGCTGTACTGACAAGTACAGCTCCGACACTTGTGGGTAGTGTTAGAACTTGATGTTAAGCCCAGACCATGCACATTTTCCAGTGGCTCATCCCTATGATGGGATGGGCTACCTCACGGGCCAATGGGCATATGCAGGAACAAGAGCATGAGTTGACAAGCTTCAGTACTATCAGAAAATACCCAAGAAGCTGTTGGCACGTGCAAGCACCTCTAGATGCCTGCACTTTATACCTGCAATAGTTCGTTACTGGTTTTTCAAGTCTCAAGAGCCCATTTTGGGGATTATGCAAAATGTTAGGGGTTCAGGTACAGAAAGAGAATATAAGGCTGCTTTAGCATTTATGACAAGTTTAGGATTTACACCTCTTGCCTCCAGAAACTACTACACCAGGAGCCCAAAGTGAAAAATACATCAATTAAATGAGGCCCATCATGCAGACTCCCCTCTGCTACCCTATGATTACTGCATATGGATTACCTCTTGATATGCAGCTTCCTTTTCTCGCAATTTTCTTTCCAGTTTTCGCCGTTCATAAGCTTCTTCCTCATCTTCTTCTCTGTCTCGCTTCTTGTCTTTATCTCTATCTCTATCTCGTTCTCGCTCTCTTTCACGTTCCCGCTCACGTTCTCTTTCTCTTTCCCGTTCTCTGCTTTTCTCCCTGTCAAAAGTAGAAAAAAAAATGACGCAAAACTCAGATAAATCTGTTTTCCCAAAGACAGACTAACTAAACTGGGTAAGAATACAGCATTTATTTCACCACGTTTAGTCTGTACATTTAAGCCTTATTTTTCAAATACCAAAAAATCTTCACCCTATAAAAATTCCCAATAGGAATCGCCAAACACTATAATACACAATATTTAATGCTCCTACCTTGAACGGCTCCTTTCTTTACTGTGTTCCCTTGGTCGTTCTCTCTCCTTCTCACGATCTCGTTCTCTATCACGATCTCGTTCTCGGTCTCTGTCTTTATTCCTATCACGATCCCGTTCTCTCTCTCTTTCTTTCTCCTTCTCACGCTCGCGCTCTTTATCTCGCTCCCTTTCTCGCTCTCTCCTTTCTCGTTCCCGTTCTCGCTCTCTTTCTCGCCTCTCTTTCTCAATTTCTATCCTCTCCTTTTCCTTTTTGCCCTTTTCTTCCTCAAGTTTCTATAAAAAGAGATAAGAAGTATTAATGCAATAGGACTGGAAGCATGGGTTCAAAAACAAAAAAGAAAAAAAAAAAAAAAAAAAGGACAATAAAAATGGGAACAAAAAAAAA
>NW_017306803.1:24220-30718 GCF_000935625.1 Nanorana parkeri
AATTAATGGAAAAAGACTGGAAAAAAGGGGTAAAAAAAAAAAAAAAAAAAAAAAAAAAAAAAAAGGACAATCAAAATGTGTAGCAAAAAGAATAAAGGCACAAGACTAGATTCCGTGCAAGAAGTAAATAGCTACGAGGAACAGCAATCTCCAACCATGATTTCTGTAAGGGAGACTTAGGCTCAAATTAAAGCAGCACTTCATATTTGAGAGAACCCCCCCCAGAACTGAATTGATGTGCAAACATATAGGCACAGTATGGATGAAAATACCCAGTATTAAAGCACGTATTTGTCAGTTTTCTATTATCCTCATTAAACCAAAAAACAAAACTAGTACAGTAACAAATAGAATGGATTCTAGTAAAATAATTTCATCTTAATAGAGCTTGCCTGCAAGACAAGCTGCATTTACTCTGATGCCAACGTGTTTGCTCCAACCTACACCGTGTCTTATTTGTCAGTGTGGAGGATGCCATGGAAAGTTAAAGCTGCTTCGTCCACCACTAATCCTTTTGATGTGCTACCCAACAAGTGTAATTAACCCAACCTGCCACCTCAAATTAGTGCATCCTATGGCAGGATTCCATAACAACCCTTCCATCTTTATTCCTCTAAAATAAGAATAGCAGGGAATGAGCAATGTTCAGAGACACTGGTGCTCAATATGACCTAGCCATATGGTCATCGTTATATCATGCTGGTGATTGTGGTACTTTGGCCATCTGCTTTCACTTCAACAACTTTATTACTGTGTTAAGGAAGGCTATATAAAATAACTACATTGAAAGGAGGGAAAACAAATATGAAATGCTGCTTTAGAGCATTATTAAAAGAAGAAAAAAAAAAGTGTGTACCAACTAAGTACACAGTGTGGGGTCAAGTTCTACAAGGAAAAATAAAACAAAAAAAATTGTTGGACACCGATTGTATGCACTGGCAACATTTACCTACAGCAAGACTAAGAATTTCAGCACTTACAAACGTTGGCAAAGCTCTTCACAGAGGTGATGCTAAACTTAGATACAGTCAGGAAGGTTGGAAATCGATTGCAACATGGAATCTACAGGGGTAATCCATTCGTTCCATAGCAATGGCCAAAAATATCAGTTTAATGTGGAAAAAAGAAAAAACAAAAAAGTGTCTACGCCCAGAGTACCTTGAACACATTGGGAACAAGACATCCAAAGATCATATATTCATCCTTGTTAGCAATTGTTTGAATTAACTTACAGATGATGAGCTAGGACATGGCTCTCCAACACGGGATTAACTTTGCCTACAAGCTATGATTCTGGGAGGAAGAGCAAGTACATTTTCAAAGACAGACAAGACCATTCTAGGGCACAAATACTTTACACTTCATGGCATTTCCTAAGAAGTAATACTTTAATCCCTCCAATGGCATGTTTTTAAACATCACTGAAATTAAATGTTTAACTACTGCAATACAGGCATGGCAACACGTTCTTTTTAAATAGAATAAAGCATTAAAATAAAACTTGAAAAACATCTTACCTTCATAACCAGCTGTATTCGGAGTCCAGGAGAAAATTGTGTACAGGTGGGAAGGTACAGAGAGGAAAAAGCTTTCACAAGCAAATGCATAGGGCCACAATAGAAGGGGATTAGCATAGTGTGTTTTAGTGGTTAGCAAAGGGAAACATGACAGGCATGAATGGCAAAGGATAGGAAGGGAGAATGAGCGTTAAAAATACAAAGTGCTTTACACAATGCATAATCAAATTTATATTCTATGTCTAATTAAATTATTGTCATTTGGGGCTTTGTTTTCATCTTTATAAAAACTTACCTCTTCCAGAAATTACAATTGAAGAGTTAACTGAACCAGCATAATCAATACTTACATTACATGCTCCAGGTTTCATGGGATGATCCACAAATATTAAACAGAAGGAATTTTACAATCTAGGAACTATAGGGTGATTGTAAGGTATTTTGCAATTAAAATCAGACCTTCTGCCAGTCAGACAAAAAGCAATATGGCAATTATAAAAAGAATTTAATAATTCTTTATATACGCTACAATGGCCGAATTGAGTATTTCTTGCACTTTGTTAAAGGGACATTGGGAAAAAAGAAAAAAGTAAAACCAGAGAGGTAGAAGACATAATAAAAAGACTCTTACCTTATTATCTTCAGATTCATCAGTGCTGTAAATGGACACCCCCTACATTACTGATACCCTGACAGCCATAAGGAGGCTACAGTGTTATTCTATACAGCCCTAACACAAACATGCAAAGGTTCACTGTGCTCTGGGATTTGGCTCTGTGATACATCACGACAGAGCATTTACACTGAACAACCTGTACCCCAAATGTTGCAAAATGCCCTTTGAATTTACAAACAGATAAACAAAACTTACATGACCTAAACATTTTAGTGAAACTAAACTGAACACTGAGCCGAGCCTATAGAAAGATGCCATACTTACAGAGCAGCTTTCAGCCGAGAACAGGTACAAATATTACCGTCACCAAAATGTCACAAAATCCTCTTTGCCAACGAGGACATAAATAAAGCTACAGCAATCAGTTAATGAACTCATGTTAAAATGGACGGACAGATAATCTTACACTGAACAGGTAAGACTAATGGGAGCCTGCTGTGTATATGATATAGTAAACACTAGCAAAGCCAGTTGCCACTTTGCACATTTTTTCAGAGGGGGTATCCGGAATATATAGTATAAAAACAGGAGCTCATACTTACATTCATATTCCATGTTACTTTCCAAGCTGTGTGTTTCATCTTGCATTAGTCACCATATGATCTCTATCATAATGGTGGGGGTCAATGAATAGATTAGCTTTAAAGGGAATTTACAATTCTTCCATGCATCTTAACTGTGGCACATGTGGAAACCACTCAACTATTTTTATTACTAAAAAGCGTGTAAAAAGCTTTGAATTTAATCAGCTTTTCCAAACAGTGAAGTGTGATGGTGTTACAGATATGACAATGTATGGTAGTGAGATTAATTTAATCAAGTGTTTAGATGTTGTATGTTTCAATTTGGAACACAAGTGTGTGAAGGCTGCTTAGATTTCTTGTGGCACAGCATATTTAGCTGATAACCAACTACCATGAAATACATTTGTTCATGCTGAACAATAAGAAAATTATATACATATACCGCTGAACCTTAATGCCTGCATTCATCTTCTCATATAGGGATGATGCTTGTGTTACAACTATGTGGTTCTTCAATCTGCAAAAAGCACATGTTCTTTTGAATGGCAAAATAAAAGTGAAAAATTACCTTGTGTGTATCTCTGAATTTACTGATCTCACGAGATATCAGGTCTCTCTTATCCTCCTCCATTTCTATTGCATTTATGTCTTCTTGCTGCAAAATGAAGAGTGAGAATTTTAAATTTACTTCATTCCCTAGGTCTAAACCATTAAAGGGAGAATCTAGCTATAAAAACGTGAATAGTTACCTGATAACTCCTTTTCCAGGTTTCCTCCAGGATGCTTGACTGGAGGGAGATGGCTCCACCCACCTGCAGGAAACACAAGACTATAGAGTTTACAAGGGCTCCAATGAGGCAACGACCTAAGAAGCAGCAAGATAACGGCACGTTTTACCAAAGTACTAAAAAAATATAGAAATTACCAAAGAAAAAAACTCAAAGTAAGATCTCCAAAGTCCTGAAGGATTCCTGGAAAAGGAGTTAAGAGGAAATAACTCGAGTTTTCTTGAATCTTCCTCCAGGACAGTTAAATGGAGATCAAAATGTTACCTACGGTGGGACCACTGCTCGAAGTACCTTCCTTCCAGAGGCTTGATCTTAACCAAAAATGATAATATAATAGTGCTTCACGAAGGTGCTGTGCTCGACCATGTGGCTTGCTCTGCAGATCTGCTTAGCTGAGGCATCAGCCCTTTTAGCCCAGGACATCAACAATGCACTAGTGAAGTGTGCTGTAAACCTCAAGGGACAAGGCGTGCCTGACGAAACACAGGGCACAGCGATTGCTATGCAAATCCATCAGACTATGGAAGCTCTGGGTGCCATTTTTTATTTGCTGGGACCATTGAATGGAATGAAGAGCGCATTGGATTTTGTAAAATCTCTGGTATGCTCGATGTATTTGAGATTATATCTGTGACCAGCCATTGAGGAAAACTCCACTCTTTTCTGGTTCACGGTATTCAGGCAAGAATTACAGTAAGACTGCCCTTCTGGGTTCGGTGGAATGTAAGGACTTTATAGAGGAAAGTGGGATCAGTTTTAAAGATTACCATCATGAAGCAGGGTAATTAAAGGTTCTTTCACTGAAAAAGCCTGCAATTTGCACCAACAGGATGGCCACTAGAAAAGACAGTTTAATTAATGGGTGTTTTAGGGATACCTCTTACAATGGTTTGAAGAGAATTTTGGACAAAGTAGTTGAACCAAATGGGGAACCACAAACTCCAAGGAGGCTAGAATTTGAGAACTGCTTTGAGGGATCTTCTGATTAGAGTGCCTATCAAGGGTTTTGTCATGGTATATGGATAGCACTGCTACTTGTAGTTTAAAGGGTGTTTATGGCAAGACCATTATCTGTTCTGCTTCTGAAGTCTAGGGGCAGCAGAATCTGCTAGGTTGAATATATAGTTCACAGCCCAAGTGAAATATTTATTCCAAATCTTCCAGTCAACTACTCTGTTGACCAGCTTTCTAAATTGCAGGAGGGTGGAGATTACTTTGTACGATTCCTTTTCCGATGAAAATTTTCTATTCAGGATCTCTTCAGGCCACCAAATGTAGTCCCTGATGTGTGGATGTAGGATTTGTCTATGGGACAGAAGGTCCGGCTGGAGGCGTCATCGGAACATGAGCTGAAGAGCCGAGAGCCATGCACTCCGTGGCTATTAGGATAACTAATTCAGCAGGCCGATCTTCTGTACTATTTTGCCCAGGAGAGCTGTTGAATGAAATGCATAAGTCAGTCTGCATAAGTCAGTCAATTTCCACTTGTGAACCATTGCATCCAGTCCTAGTGAAGTTCAGAGAAAAAAAAAAAAAAAAAAAGTTTTCATGGGCCCTTGATGGATACTGTAGTCTGGGATTTTAGGTCCTACACAGAAACTCTGATTTGGTTCCTCCTTGATGGGTAAGGGATGCGACAGCTGTAATGTCATCCTGGAGAATCCACACATTTCCTCCTGATATTGGTTATAAAAGGAAGGAGGGCTTCCCCCACCATCTGAAGCCCCCTTGAGGGCTGGGACCAGAGAGGCTTCCATTTGCCCTGAGAATAGTCTTCCCCCCCATGCAAATACCCCCACCCCCCAGTCTCAGAGAGCTGGTATCCAAAGCGATGCTTACTTGTACTGGGTATCTCGAGGTGGGCCTGGAGTCAGATGTCCCTCCTCAGTCCACCAAACCAGAGAATCTTTCTGAGTTTATTATATGGAGAGGTCTGTCCAGGCCCTCTTGACTATTCCATTTTGAGTGTGCCTGCTCCCAAACTACACATGGAATGGCTGCTGTCATTTCCCAAAATAGACATGGCATAATTCTTTTGTCTTCTTACGGCTGACTTGTTTTTAAAAAGTACAGCGCACAGGAATTGCATTAGTGCCCCCAGAGACTGGCTAGAACAACTCCTGTGTGTGCCTGCATAATAGCATATGTAACACATCTCAGGACAGAGAGGTGTTTTTTTCATTGCCATTACCTATCGTGTGGATTGCTACTTGGCTCTCATTACATATCTCGAAGGTACTGAATAATCCTGTCTATAGCCATGTATAATACCTGTACAGTTACCATTGTAATTTGGTTGATGTCTCATGTTCTTTACAACTCTGATTTGAATTATGGTGGAATTGCGACGTCACAGTGGGCTCTGGAATAGGTCTGTTCACATGGTAAGGTGTATATATATCCATTTATGTTTCACTTACATTTATCACTCATTCTGCCTGATGAAGGGGATCCTGCAAGACCCCGAAACGTTGCATTTTGTTATGCTTTTTTTTGCATGTACATCAATAAACAGACGTATTCTATTTGCCATTGGAGTACCGATGCCCATATTCTTACATATCCGAGACGGTGGCCATCCGAGACGGTGGCCATCCGTCGACTACTGTTGCACCCACCTTATCTTGATGGAACAGTGGTCAGGAGTGCGATGGGTATAGGGATTGTAATCTGCATACTTGCACTGCCTCTCAGCGGCGGCTAGCTAAGCCAATCTTTTGCCACTGTGCCTTGAACAAGAGCCCCTCCCCAATTAAGGAGAAATCATGCTGTGATTGGTCTCCATCGTCTGGGAGTAGGGGACGACTTACAATCAAGCACATCCGTGGATGACTGACCCACACCCGGTCCCCCACCATAAACCCAAAAGGCCAAATGGGGACCGTAGAGGCTCCAAGCCCCAGGTTGTCTAAAATAATAACTGGCCATCCAGTTCAAAAAGGAGTCACCAGGCCAAAGGGAGGGTATGGCATTATATGATCCCAGCCAGACAA
>NW_017306803.1:30802-48523 GCF_000935625.1 Nanorana parkeri
CAGACCAGGAGCTGGCATGGTGTGCACATGTATACAGGAAACAAGAACTGAAGTTACTGGCTCCTATGGGCCCTTTTAAACTTTCTAGTCTTGTGTTTCCTGCAAGTGGGCAGAGCCATCTATCTCCAGTCAACCATCGTGGAGAATGATTCAGGGAAAATCTGTTACAACACAAAGTAGAAAAATATCCACAGCAATCCCTTTGAAGTAGCAGTACAACATGATATAACAAATTGTGAATGGCCACAAAAGGTTACAGCACATGTATATATTCTAAAGGATATTTAAACCCAAAAACAAAAATGTAATTTGCAGCTTACCAGTTCTTAGCTGTGGAGGCTGTACTAGTTATTTCTGGCTAAGTACATTTTCTGCAAGTACAGAAAATACCAGTAACTATTTCCAATAGTCTTCCAGGACAGCCTTATGAGAGATGGAGGCTCCTCCCCAAACCACAGGAAACACGTCACCACTTCAAACTTAAAAGGCTTCTCCAGTCCCTTAGCCATCACGATAACCGAAGAAAAAACTGGATATAGCAAAACATACAACACAACCAACAAAACACCAACACCAACAAAACAATCATGCAAAAAAACACTAAAGGGTGGAAACTTACTGTCCTGGAAGACTATTGGAAATAGTTAGTGTAAAGTCTAACTGTGGATTTCCCTTAAAGTCTTCCAAGACAGCATTATGAGTGGATAACCAAGAACATATTAGGGCGGGACCACTGCCTGAAGTACCTTTCGACCGAAGGCCTGATCCGAAGAATTCAGATCCAATCGGTAATGATAGACGAAGGTAGAAAGGCTTGACCATGGGACAGCTTTTGCAGATTTGTTCTGGGGTAGCACCAGCTCTTTCGGCCCAAGAAGCTGCTAAGGCTCTAGTAGAATATGCATTCACGAAGGTAGGAGAAGGCAACTGCTTAGCATTCTAAGATTCTCCAATAGACTGTCTAAGCCATCTAGCTAGAGAGGACTTAGAGGCTTGCATTTAGCATGCAAGAAAAGAGGACAAACAATGCACCTGACTTTCTGATACCTGGAGATACTGTAGTAGACAACGTCTAACATCTAGACAGTGAAAGGATACTTCCTTGTCATTAGTGGGATTGGAACAAAAATTAGATAGGAAAATCTCCTGTGATTGTGGAATGTAGAGGACATTTTTGGTAAAAAAGCAGGATCTGTTTTTAGGATAATACGATCATCAAAAATAGAAAGAAATGGTTCTCTGATAGATGAGGCTTGAAGTTCACCAATTCTCCGAGCTGAAGTTATAGCAATTAAAAATATTGTTTACAGGGTGAAGGATTCACTTAAGGGCTCAAAAGGGGGGCCGGTAAGTCCTTGCAATATTGTAGATAAATCCCACTGACGAATATCTGATGGGAACTGGCCTTACTCTCTTTGGAGCTTTGAAAAATCTAGATACGAGTAAGCGCAGCTACCTGAAACTTAAAAAGAGCGCTAAACCCTTGTCTGCCCCTTTTTGCAGGAAATCTAAGATAGCTGGGATATCCGTTTTCCTGTTACACCTGCTTCTCCGGGCACTAAAGGTCTTCAATACCTTGTCATCAATCTTTCTAGGTTTCAGGTTTACGACTGAGAAGAGTGTGACGGACCACCTGGTACCCCGACTGGGTACCTCCGTCAGAAAACAGCTTCCTCTCCGCTGGAACCCGAATCCCAGTGTCCTCAGCCCAAACCTGCCTAATTATTGGAGAGAACCAATATATTAGGACAGAACACTAAACCACTCAATCATTAGACAACACCAATGTTGAGGTGGAAACCAAGATCTGCTTTATTGAAGACCAGCTCAGTATATATATACAGCTCTGGGGGTCTAAACACATAACGCAATCAAACATGAACAGCATGCAAACAGACATCCCCTCCCCGATGCCTTAATGAATGAATAGGGAGAGAGGAGACACATGTGATGGGATTATCTCCTGAGTGTATCATAGGGTGATCTACTCATCTACACCCGGAGTCAGCTACTCCTAGAATCAGCTATCCTAATACCATCATCAACACAATACAACAAAGGGGCCAATAAACTAACAGTTCAATGTCCAGAATTATCCCCCTTCAGTGCTCCTGGAGTCACAGCCTGTACCTATAATACACACAGGGTCATCCAAATGTAGTGCCAGGGAAAATGTACAGTACATCCCTCCACACATAAACCTGGTAGAATGGATCATTGTAGCCCCAAGAGGTCCCAGGGGGGTCTCCATAGTTCTGGGTCCATAGTAGGAAGGAGGCTAGCCCCCAGGCTCCTCCAACAGCACCAGTGACGGTTCAGTCCGTCACAAAGAGTATCAATAACTTTATTGGAAAGACCCTTAGCTCTCAGGAGATTCTCCTCAGATAAAAGGCTGTTTGATTGAATCTGGACCCTCTGGATGTAGGACAGGGCCTTGATTTATTAGCTCCGGCCTGCGAGGAAGGGTCCAAGGTGGACGGTCCATGAGGGAGAGCAAACCAAGCTCTCTTGGGCCAAAAAAGCATGATTAGAATGAGCTTTTTGTTTTCTCCAGAAAGAACCTCTGAAGTACTCTGGGGATAAAATGGATGGGATATCCATAGCAAAGTGGAAAAACCCATGGGTTTGACAGTGCGTCCAGTGCCAATGCGGAGTCTCTTGGATGCAGAGCAAAAAAAAAAAAAAAATTGATCGTTGAATTTTCCTGTGAGGCAAAAAGATCCACTACTGGATTACCTTATTTCTCCGATGTAAAATTTTTTAAAAAGACTTCCGGGTTTAGACACCACTTGTCCTAGAGTAACTTATGAAGACTCGGGTAACCTATCGTGACATTTTGCGTTCCCTTCAAGTGAACCGCTGACAGTGAGGCCAGATTCACTTCTGCCCAGGAAAAAACCTCTTTGGCTAGATTTTGCAGGTGAGGACTTCTGGTGCCCCCCTGCTTGCTTAGATAAATTACTGCAGTTATGTTGTCTGTAGGTAATTACCTGTGAGGGAACTAGTGTGGATTTCTGAAGATTTACGATCCATCCCAGATCTTGTAACTAGTTTCCTGTCACCCCTAAATCCTCCTCGAACTGGGTGGCCGAGGTGGCAGACAAAAGGATTTAGTGTAGATAGGGTATGATGTTGATCCCCTTCAGTCTCAAGGGCTTCCCCTAAAACATTTGAGAATATCTGAAGACAGCCCAAAAGGGAGCGCTTTGAACCGAAAATGGTGGACAACTGGGCCTATCCTTAACGCCAACCTGAGAAATTGTTGAAAGGTCTGATGGATAGGAATGTGAAGACAGGCATCTCTTAGGTCCAGCACCACCATATAGAATCGGGGCTGAATAGACAAACTCCATCCTGAATCAATTGTACTTCACTACAACGTTTAAGGGCTAAGGGTTGAGAATCAGTCAAAATTTTACTGTAGATTTCCGCACTACAAAAGATGTGAGACTAAAAGCCCTGACCCCTTTCGTTTCAGGAATTTGAATAACTCTCTGATCCACTAACTCCCCCAACATGTGACAAAGAGCCTCTGCTTTGGTCGGAGACTTTGGAAGATTTGTAACAAGAAAACGTCTGGGAGGAAGGACTGCTGAAATCCAATCTGTAGTCCTCTTATCAGATTCAGGATGAATCTCCATCCAGCATGGGAGGAACCCCCCTAACCTTTCTCCCACTGGAAGAAGACAGTCATTGCTGCTTTGGGAGGGAGGAATAAAGAGAATTTTCCCTCTGCCCCTGCCAATGTCCTATCTTGAGGTTTATTTCTGGGGTTCCAAAAAAGTTTTCTCCAGGAAAGCTTTTCTTGTCTGCAGTGCTTTCTAAAAATGTCTCCAATTCAGATACAAAAAGTAAATCACCTGAAAAAGGGAGATTACATAAATCTAGGTTTTAAGGCAGAATCACCCTGCCAAGCTTTCAGCCATAAGGCTTGGCGAGAGGAGTTAATAAGTGCCTTAGACCTAGCGGTCATCCTAACTGATTCAGCAGAGGCATCTGCAATAAATCCCACACCCTTAAATAGCATTGGAAGGGAGTCCAAGAGCTGTTCCCTAGCTGTTGTTCGGAATTAAGTTTGTAGAGAAGAACTTGTCTCACTCCTTCCCAATGACAGGGATGGGTGCTGAAATGCCTGCGGATGGCGCCGCTATAACATAAGTTTGGTAGAGAAGAATGTCACCAGCACACCAAAATCCTTTTAGGATAATCAATCATTCATTTTATTGAACAGATTGTCAGTTGAAAAAGCTCTTCCGGGACCTCGCAGGGTCCCTTCATCAGGCTCAACATCGACTTGTTCAAAATTAAGGCTGAGTCTTCGTCAACAGGGAATCTCTGCTTACGATCGGAGAGGCTTCTTCTCCGGGTCTGCCCACTCCCTAACAACTGCCTCTAAAGAACCTTATGCACTGTTTCAAGGGGCACAGCCATGGGAGATCTGTCAGCTCTGGTCCAGGCCCTCACGTGGCACTGAAAGAGGGAAGCCAGCGTACCCCCTTTGACTGCACAGGAGGACTAGCTAGAGGCCTCAATCGGGAAGGCATATCACCTACCATATTGCCAGTGAAATCTGTCCCACACAGTCAGGCAGGTTGGTAATCATAGGAGGGAAGCCACAGGCAAAGCTGCAAGATGGAGGCTCCCCTAGCGTTTCAGTGACACGTTCCCCAGTTTGACAGAGGAAGCACAAAGACTGATGGACTGGAGAAAAGGTAGGCCTTTTAAGTTTGCAGTGGTGACTTGTTTCCTGTGGTTTGGGGAGGGGCCTCCATCTCATAATGCTGTCCTGGAAGACGTTAACGGAAAAAATGTTGAGCTTGTCAAAATGCCAGTGTTCTTGCAACTTTGTATGCATTGAGCTCATCTTAAACAAGGTTAAAAGGAGAATTATGGGGAGAGTGAAATACACTCATCCCCCATAATCCGAGCTGACGCGTGACACTGAGTCTGACAAAGGTCGGTTCTGTTGATCGAAAACTAAGCAATCACATACCACCGATCGCTCAAGTGCCCGATCATCTCACTGCAGAAAGCGGTGAGCGACAGTCACTGCTCCCCGCAAAGATACCCCTCTCCAGCACTCATTGGAGGCTAGAGAGGCAGAGTCAGCTGTCAACCAGGTAGCGGGGTGGAACCCTTCAAAAATTGCAATAACCCGCTATATGCAGCGTTCTGGGTCACAGGAGGTCATTTGTTTATGTCCTCCTGTGACCCTAAAGAGATCACAATAAAAGGTTGCACCATATTTCTCTTTTAACAGCTTTCCAGCTATTTTCTGTATACTACAGATAACTCCTCCCATGGAATGGAGATGAAAGGAGGTGGTGTTCACAGTCCACATAAGGAGAGCAGCCTAAAGTGACAATGCTTATACCTTAATACAGTGCAATGAGTGAGCATTGTCACTCTAGTAAAGAAGTTACTGGCAGGATCACCAAGTGAAAATTAAGGAATACAAATATGAGAAACCATAGCAGCCACCAGATGTAGGAACAAGTAATCTGCAATAAGGTTAATTGGGTTTAGGTTATAACCTGTTCAGCAGTTTTAATTTGTCAAAAACATATACATGGCCAGCACGACTATCTAGTTATAAATACATACAGGGGCGCGGAATTCCTTTCGCCAGACGCCCGGGACATGCAGTTGCAGGCGGGTAGTTTGTTTCTACATTTAGCCCTGCTGCGAGCTAGCAGAGGTAAATGTAGAGTGGGGGAGCTCAGATCACTTGTATAAAATGACCAGCCATCTTGCATGTTAAATAGGGTTTTGGTTAAAGAAAAATTTTAGTAGATTCTCATGAGGGACAAGTACATTCGGCCCCACATTCTAGTCCTTGGACATGTCTTTTTTTTTTATATTTCCACACCGCTGACATATTTCTATATGGTATCATTGTGAACGGCTATAGAAATAAAATGTCACATGTTTCAGAAACTAATTGTAATCCAGCTTTTGATCACAAAAAGCACCAAGGGGATTAAGCAACCTACTAGCAACAGCTTTAATGGTCTCAGAGTTTTAATAGAAACCATTGGTGGTAAAGGTGGGTTCATCTATTCAGCAACATTTTGTGATCAAATGCTTAATTAAATTGCTTAAAAACCATTGTGTGTAGGTTCTCAAGGCTTTGTTTTCTTTTTTACTATAGCAATGCCTAATTGTACAAAGCCACCCTATGGTATAAAATCCTCTACTTCCAGCATACTAATAAATTTCAGCTTACATTGGCTCTTAATGCTGAAAAATAACATCTCGTATGGCAAATAATGATCCTAACAACTTCATGAATAAAGACTATCAGTTAATGCTTTTCACAACACAACAAAATGACGCATTTAACTTGACTTACGGATAGCTCTTCTTTCTTATCCTTTCTTTTCTTTTTGGAATGCGAGTCAGAGTCCAGAGATGGGGCATTTAGCTCACTGGAATACTCTTTTATTAAGAGCTCTATTGCACCTTTAATGACTCCATCCCTTCTTTTTGTTTCCTCATCAAGGTCATCCTCTTCCTCTGCTGTTGATTCAGGCCGGGCAGTCTACATAATTGGAAATCAAACCTCTTTTAGGCTTCATGCTAGCAATATGAAACATTAAAGCAATTCAAGTCAAAATGTTTTTTAAGCCATTTCAAATACTCAATGTATCACTTCCAATGGATGCAGCCCTTTAATGTTTAAAAGTCTTAGTTTCCTGCAGAAACTAGCCCCGATATCCTGTTTTATGGGGGCTCCTTTGCCTTGCAGGGTCCTATGGATCATCTTGTGTGCTAGTATGCTGTGTGTCGCCCCACAAAAACAGCAAGCCAAGCAACTCCCCTGCTCCCCCAAGCATGTAGATGGGACAGCTGTTCTATCCCTTGTGATCTTGTACTGGACAGGAAGTACAGGGAAGCAGATGTGAGAGAGTTAGAGCTAGCTGTTAGGAAACAGTATGACTAAGTGATTGGGGAAAAATTTAAATAGTTTGCTGAGCAATGTATATTTGGTTGACCTGGATTATTGAAAAAAAAAAAAAATTGAGATTTTAATATTACTTTAGCCCTTTCACTGCCGAGCCTTCTGGAACGCTTTTAACCTCAGCTGGCCAAACCATTTCACCCCCCCCATTGTTTTAATTTTCAACTGCTGGATTTTTGCAGATCGCACGGGACCGAAACGCAGGCACTAATGTGCACCGGGTGCGGGTGTGGCTGCGGTGCCAATGACTTCAAACCACTACCACCCCCCCTACCGCCCCTGAACACAAGGAGCCAGCCAGGTTGTGGTACAGTGCATTCTAGAGGCCGACAGCTCTGGAACACTGTGGTGTGAACTGGCCCTAAATAAATGGAAAGCACTCAGTACAGAGGCTTCCCATTCATTCAGAAACTGCTGATCGTAAATATTTTACTATCAACCAGTTTATGAATGGATAGAAGCCTCTGTAGTGAGTGCTTCTCCCCATTGAGAAACGCATGAATGCACAGGAAGTGATTTAAAGCACTTTCTGTTCATTCATAACTAGGGACACATAGTACTATGTGTCCCCAGATGTTTACAAACACTGGAGTGATCAGCTGATCACTCCAGTGTTTGTGCTGCACACAGGATCGGTAAATATCACAGATATTTACCAATCCTCTGTTCAGTCACGCACAGGGAAGCGACCATGCGCTTACAGCAGAAGGGTAAAAGCCACCGACGTATGGCATACTGACATGGCCAGCTGTAAGCGGTTGCCTTCCACACGTCGGTGGCAGCGAAAGGGTGAATGTAAAGAAAATCCATAGAACCAGCTGGCAACATTTGACAACATTAGTAATAACAATACAATTGTGAGATCCTCTTATGGTGTGCATTATAGCGCTCAAAGCAGCCCCAATAATCACCATGAAGGTGTTATATTACTCAGTCAAGCCCAGCTACAAAATGAGAACGAGACACCCAAAGCTCAATCCTATTGCTTCCAAAGGGTTAGAAACTCTACTATTGTAGAGTAGAGTGCTGTAACTGTCTTCCTGTTAAGGAGATCTCTGCACCCCTTACTTTGTGTTGTTTCACTGAGTGAAATCGAAAGACAGAAATAAAATGCGGGACAAAAGAACGAAGGCTTCCCAACTAATTAAAAAAATTGCCCGTAGTACTAACACAGGAAAATTATCTCTATTTTGTGCAGGGACAAAAGAACGTTACTTACCCCGTTGGAAGCACGCCTGCTTGCTTTCCATTCATCCAGTTGGGCTTTTGTCTTAGCATCAACCTTAACCAGAAGCTTCTTTTCCCCAATTTGCAGGTCATGAAGCAAACGTAGAGCTCGAAGAGTAGATTCGGGTTCTTTATACTCACAAAACCCAAACGCTGTACAAAAAGGAAAACAAATCAGGAACTTAAAAGTATAAGCCTAACAGTATTGCGCACGATTTAAAAATTCCAAGAGTGTGTAAAACAGCAAGTGTTTTTTTTTTTCTTTTACTTTTTACACATTAGCATCCAATGCAGGTTCTCCTGTCTTTTTACCTTGATACTATGCACGTGCATGTTGTCAAAAGTAGACAATGCAAACCTTAGGCTGGACACACATGGAGATAAATGATAAAAAGTGGATGATAAAGATTTGTGTGTAAACAAGATACATAGGGCTAAATATACGAGTAAATTAGATTTGAATAGAAAAAAAAAACTTTAGCGAATTCAGATTTGAATAAATATTGAGAAGGAAAGCATGCATTTGTTTTATGGAACGGAGTGCCAAAAGAAATAGGTTACATACCACACTTACCTTGAAGCTTCCCGGATGCTCCTTGCACACGCTTCCAGCTTAAAACCAAGCCACATTTCTAGAAAACAAAATCAAATGTGAACAAATGTGTTTAAAACACCTAAAATTACATGTTCCCATTTACATTGCATAACTTGAAAAAAAAAAAAAATAATTCAATTGCTGCTTACATTTTTAAACTATGTTTTACTTGCTTAAAATCCTACCTAGCTTCTCCCCCTATGTAATGTGGAGGGAACTGTGACAAATTATGTTTACTATAATTAAGCATGCCATTACGGTTTTGTCAGATTCCATTAGCAGTTGTAAACTAGATTTGAACACTGTACTAAAAAAGGGTTCAAGAATTCGAAATCTGGCTTTTACTTTGTATGTTGATGAGAGGACAAACTCTTTCAAATTGTTCAGGGCAGAAACAGTAATAAGGTAGGACATTAAAAAAACAAAAAAACACACAGGTAGGCTGGGTGAATGGTAACACAACATATACTGGGGTTTTCTCAAATCTGACTGCAAAAAAAAAAAAAAAAGTGTACTTCAAACAAAATGAAGTACTTCAAATACAATGACCCTCCACACAACTAGGAGAAAGAGAAAAGTGCACTTGTTGACTACAGCAGCTAAATGCTTGCTTCATTTTACAACCAATACCATTTTATGTTTTTGGATGCCCTGAAAAGAGGTACAAGATGTGTGGAAATGCATAGGTTTAAAGTTTACTTACTGCCAAAAGTTGCCTGATAAGCATATCAGAAGCTTTCTCAGAAATGTTTCCAACAAAAACAGTGGTTGTTGGGCCACTGTTCTCATCATTTTCTTTGTTCTTAAGACCCATCAAATCCTTCCGAGGCCCCAGGTGTTTTCCAACCATAGATACTGTAGGTAGCAAAACCTTGCATTGGGAAAAATACAAAACAAAGACCAATGAGAATATATAAAAACACAATGCATTAACAGAAGATGCTAAATTAGAGATATCCATCTACATCTCTATCCCTACATCTCCCTATATCTCTCTCCATCTTATTTATCTTTTAAGTGATACAAACAAAAAAAAAAAAAAAAAAAAAAAAAAAAATGATCTGGTGGTTGCGAAAATGGCCTGACGTTGCTTCATGACTAAACATACGAGTCGCCATATGAGACAACTATCTGCTCTGTAAGCCTGAGCATGACAAGAGGCGATGGTCAGTTTACATAAAGTACTCCTCAGAACAAACCAAACAGCTTAAATCCTCAGGAGAAAACAAAACAAGAATCAATCAGCATGAATAGGTAAGGGAAAACTGCAGAATACAAAAGCTTTACAGCGAACAGAAAAGACCTTTTGCTGCATAATAAGTGGCTGGTGCCAAAATTACATAAAGCAATGCAGCACCTGCAACAGGACAGTATTATTCTGCATAAATTATCCTGCAAGTTTCTTTCAGACAAAATATAAAAACGGGGCATTACACCTATATTTGATATTTCAAGAGCAAACCCAGGCAAAGAAAGAAAACCAATCCCTAAGCTGCCTTAGATACGAGGGAGGAAACTTCCTGGGCCTGTACTATTCCTCTAATCCAACAATCAGATTAAAAAGAGTCTTTCATGTCCCCAAAATGTTCCATTTCCTTTGGTGTGATTTTTTTTAATTAGGTTAAAGCGTAACGCTTGCCTGCACTCCAAACACATCTCAGCATGAGTTGCTGTTGCAAAACACATGCAATAGAGAACTGTCATCCACACCACACCACTGAGGTTAAAGGCGCTGGTCGTGTTTTATGGGCATTTTATAAACATTGAAACGTCAACTATGAAGAAAAATCAAAAAAGAGAAAACTGCCTTTTTATGCGTCCAAAGTGAATCTAAATTGCGAACTGAACATTCATAAACCAGCAGTGGATTCTATAGAAACACTAAGGCCTGGTTCACACCTGTACGTTTTGTAGCGCGTTCAACGCTCTACAAAACGCTCAAACATGAAAATCCCATTAGTTTTCTATGGGTATGGTTCACACCTTGCAGTATTTCAGCCCGTCTGAACGCGCTACAAAACGGCCTACGCCTGAAAAGGTACATGAGCTTCTTTGCGGTGTTTTTGTTGTGCGTTTCCATTGGGATACAGCCAAGAATCGCGGTAAAAACGTGTGTCACACGCGCATATTCGATACGCCTAGGTGTGAACAGAGCCTTAACAGTTTAGAAAGTTCTCAGATTACAAAAATTTACTGTGCTGTTACATTGGCTGTTCAAGAAAATCTGCAAAAAATGGCAACTGTGAGACATGCGAGAGGTGAACAGAGGAGAAAATGATACAGCCGGTAACATGCAGGTGCATATCATTTTCGCTCAGACTCAGATTGCCTTAGATACAGTACAAGCGACAGGTTTCTGTTCCAGGAAGTGTTTTTAAAAAAAAAATAATTTCAGGACTAACAAAATAGTAAAAAAACAGGCGGTAGACAGCATTTCACATCAAGAAATTAAATGACCACACCCACTCACAATACAGAGAATAGGATTTGACCACAAACGGTTATCAGTTGATTACATGGATGCCTGTAGGTTGCATGGAGTGTGTGCAAGTGAGTGTGTGCAAGTGAGTGTGTGCAAGTGAGTGTGTGCAAGTGAGTGTGTGCAAGTGAGTGTGTGCAAGTGAGTGTGTGCAAGTGAGTGTGTGCAAGTGAGTGTGTGCAAGTGAGTGTGCGCAAGTGAGTGTGCGCAAGTGTGTGAGTGAGCGTGTCCGCCCAACAGTCTGTACGTAAGAGAAATAAGGTGAGAGGAAAGAAAGCCAGGTAGTAGAAAAAGAAGGGTGTTCTACTGGGTTTGTAGGGGTGTGGTAGATCCTGGCCGTATCAAAGCCCAAGTCATTGTTAATGTGTAAGATAATATCTCATGTCAGAGAGCCAATAGCGTACAATCCAAATCCGTGGGGAGATAATGTTCTACCTATTGCTTCCACAACCATTTAAATCTGTGGACTGTAACTTTGAAGAGGATTGTGGCCATTTTTTATTTTATTAAACAAGAAGTCATTTTCCATTTCACTTTTGTTATTGTAGGGTTTAAGTGAAATGTTTCTGCAAATTATAACACAACATTCTGCCATTATTAGTATGATGAAGGACAGAAAATATGACAAGCTGTTAGCAGATTGCAATATTAAAGGTTAACATTTAAAGTGTAAGTGAATCTAAAACGGTTTTCCGTTTTGATAAGGGTGCATCTGTAGGATACATCTGTAGGGTTTTACTGTAATCCAAGTACTAAACTTTTCCCAAAACACTTATTTGATTCCCTGTAGATTTTGTAAGTTTGCCCACTTAAAAAGAAATAAAAAGGTCTATAATTTTATCTTGGGTGTATTTTAAATGATAGACAGAATATCAACCAAAAATCCAGAAAAAACAAATGATACAAAATGTTATAGATGGAGTTGCAGTTCAGTGAGTTAAGTATTTGATCCCCAACCAACCAACAATAATTCTGGCTCCCACAGACTGGCTATGTGGTACACAAATTAGTCCTGTCAAATTTAAGAAGGTGCTCCGGACAACGTATGTATATAAAACACAGAATCTCTTTCTACCATTCAAACCTCACCACCATGGGCAAGACCAAAGAGCTGTCAAAGGACATTAGGGACAAGATTGTAGACCTGCAGAAGGCTGGAATGAGCTACAAGACTATCAGCAAGAAGCTTGGTGAGAAGGAAACAACTGTTGGACCGATTATTCGCAAATGGAAGGAATACAAAATAACCATCAATTGCCCTCGGTCTGAAGCTCCATGCAAGATTTTGCCTCATGGGGTAAGGATGATCATGAGAAAAGTTAGGGATCAGCCCAAAACTACACAGGAGCTTCTGAATGATCTCAAGGAAGTTGGGACCACAGGTCACCATACAAATTATTGGTAACACAATACACCGCCATGGAATGAGATCCTGCAGCGCCCACAAGGTCCCACTCTTCAAGAAGGCACGTGTACAGGCCTGTCTGAAGTTTGCCAATGAACATCTAAATGATTCTGAGAAGGATTGGGAGAAAGTTCTGCGGTCAGATGAGACCAAAATTGAGCTCTTTGGCATTAACCCGACTTGCCGTGTTTGGAGGAAGAAAAATGCTGACTATGACCCTAAGAACACCATCCCTACAGTCAAGCAGGGAGGTGGAAACATTATGCTTTGGGGTCGTTTCTCTGCTAAAGGTACAGGCCGACTGTCGCATTGAGGAGCCAATGGACGGGGCCATGTATTGTAAAATCTTGGATGACAACCTCCTTCCCTCAGTCAGAACACTGAAGATGGGCCGTGGATGGGTCTTTCAACATAACAATGACCCAAAATATACCCCCAAGCAAACAAAGTAGTGGCTCAAGAAGCACATTAAGGTCATGGAGTGGCCTGGCCAGTCTCCAGACCTTAATCCTATAGAAAATGTATGGAGGGAGCTGAAACTTCAAGTTGCCAAGTGAAAGCCAAGAAACCCTAAGGATTTAGAAAAGATCTGTAAAGAGTGGACCAAAATCCCTCCTGAGGTGTGCGCAAACCTGGTAACCAACTACAAGAAATATCTTACCTCTGTGCTTGCCAACAAGGGTTTCTCCACCAAGTACTAAGTCATGTTTTGCTTGGGGATCAAATACTCATTTTACTCACTGAACTGCAACTCAATTTATAACATTTGTATCATGTGTTTTTTCTGGATTTGTAGTTGATATTCTGTCTCTATCATTTAAAACACACCTATGATACAAATTATAAACCTTTAATTTCTTTGTAAGTGGGCAAACTTACAAAATCTGCAGGGGATAGATGGATAGATAGGAGACACAAATATTGGCACACCTGCATCTCTGTCAGATAATGCACCACTTTGCGCAGAAAATTGTTGCGATTACAAATGTTTAGGCATTCTCATGTTTATTTATTTTCTTTGTATTGGTATGGCACAAAAGAGAGTGTAGGAAAAAAAAAAGCCAAAAAAACTGCAAAAATGGACTGGACAAAATTATTGGCACCTTCTCCAAATTGCAAGAAATAATTGCATTCCAAGTTTTTGTGGAAAAGCATGGACAATGTCAAGGTTACAAGTCCATCTCTAGAGATCTTAATGTTCTGGTGTCCACTGTGCGCAACACTGCCAAGGTTTACAGGCCATGGCACTGTAGCTAAACTCCCTGGACGAAAGAGAACAATTGATCAAAGATTGCAACGAAGGATTGTTCGAATGGTGGATAAAAACCCTCGATCAAACTTCCAGACAAATTCAAGCTGACCTTCAGGCACACGGTACAACTGTGTCACCTCACACTACACGGCGCCATCTGAATTAAAAGGGACGCAATGGTAGGAGGACCACCACTGCTGACACACAAACATAAAAAAGCCAGATTGGAGTTTGCCAAAACTTACCCGAGGAAGCCAAAATCCTTTTGGGAGAACGTGCTGTGGACAGACGAAACAAAATTACAGCTTTTTGGTAAAGCCCATAGTTCTACTGTTTTCAGAAAAAGAAATGAGGCCTTTACAGAAAAAAATACAGTCCCTACAGTCAAACATGGTGGAGGTTCACTTATGTTTTGGGGCTGCTTTAGGCAGTGGATGTCTTAACTCTGTGCATGGCATTATGAAATCTGAAGACTACCAAAGAATTCTGGGGTGCAATGTAGGGCCCAGTGTCAGAAAGTTGGGTCTCCGTCAAAGGTCATGTGTCTTGCAGCAGGACAATGGCCCAGAGCACAAGTCAAAAAGCACCCAGAAATGGTTTCAGACAAAGCGCTGGAGAGTACTGGACTGGCCAGCAATGAGTCCAGATCTGAATACCATAGACCACCTGTGGAGAGATCTCAAAACATCAGTTGGGAAAAGGAACCCTTCCAATCTGAGAGACCTGGAGCAGTTGGCGACAGAAGAGTGGTCCAAAATTCCTGTACAGAGGTCTAAGAAACTAATTGATGGTTACAGGAAGCCATTGATCTCACTTATTTTTTTCAAAGGGCTGTGCTACCAAATAACCAAATATTAATTGAGGGTGCCAATAATTTTGTCCAGTCCATTTTTCTGAGTTTTTTATGGAATGTGTCAGGTTTGGCTTTTATTTCTTCACTTGCGTCATACCAATACAAACAAAAGAAATATGAGAATGCCTAAACATTTGTAATTGCAACAATTTTCTGTGCGAAGTGGTGCATTATGTGAAATGCAGGGGTGACAATATTTGGTAAAACAATAAGAGAATTTCTCTTTGTGACCTAGATATAAGTAAAAAGGTAGGTATAGGTGTTCTAATATTTACCCACTCTTATTAAAAATACCAAAAAAAAAAGTTAATACATTTAAAGCTGAACTCCAAACAGCTAAATACACAAATTAAAAATAATTGCCCCCACTTGGAAATGGATGAGCAAACATGAAATCCTTATTCAAACAGTGCCTACAGATGAAGGAGCTATACTTAATCATTGAAAAGGCACATCCTCATGTTTTAATTCAACAAACATATCAATAGATGTCATGGGATACTGTGCTGCGCCAAGTGCACCCTTGTCCTCAGAAACTGGCATTGCAAAAATGGCGTTTTGTGGGCGTATTACATAACTGCCCGCCAGTCTCTGGCATTGATTTAGAATTTTTTTTTTACCACTCCTCCCATGCCAAATCCCTTCATTTGCAAGATGTCTGTTGGTTTCTTTGAATGAACTGTCTGTTTCAAAACCCCCTATAACATGAATGCGATTTAAACATAACTCGCTGTTTCTTTGGGGGGGTTTTGTAGTCATTCTTTGGTGGATTTACTAGTGTTCATCGCCTCAATGTGTTGTAACATCCATTTCTAGTCGAGCTTGAACTTTTGGACAGATGGCGTTACAATCTTATCAAGAACACCTTAATATGATGTACAGTTCATAGATGAATTGATGACTGAAAGTTGCCCAGGCAGAAAGTCAAGTCCAAACCATAAAATTCCATCTCCATGCTTCACACCTGGTATGAGGTTCTTCTCCTGAAACGGTCTTTAGATTGTGCCGCACATGCCTACTGCTACTGTAGCCAAACAACTTTCAGTCCACAGCACATTGTTCCAGGAGGCCTGGTCGCTGCCTATACGGTCAATAGCAAACTGTGCTCTAATGTTGTTTTTGGACAGAAAATACTTTTTTTTTTCTTCTGCCACACCTCCCATGCAGGTTAAGTTTTTGTAGTCTCTTGATTGCAGATGCATGCACTTAGACACCGACTCTTACAGGGGTTACCTGTAGATCCCTCAATTAAATTTTGGGGTTCTTGGAGATTTCTATTAGCATTAAACATCCAGCTCTAGAGTTGAATTTGCTGGCCTGGCCAATCTTTTACAAATTAGCAGTTGCTTGGAATCTAATCTACTTGAAGATATTGCTTACAGCGGAATTATCAATTTTAAATGATGTGGCTAGCTTTTTAAATCCCTTGCCAGACCCATAGGCAGCCACTACCTTTTTTTGAGGGCCTAAAAGAGCTCTTTATCTTGCCTTATTAACGAAGAGCACCAGTCCCTAATTATCTGAGATTAAAATTAGGGATGCACAGATACCTTTGAGCTCCAAGACTAAACTAGAGAAAAATTCAAGTTAGGAGGCAGCGGTCATTTGTAAAGGAGCATGCGGAGCTCCTGGGATTTGTACATCTCTGTTTTAATGTATGATTTTGTTTTTATAAATATAA
This sequence comes from Nanorana parkeri, assembly GCF_000935625.1. NCBI lineage: Eukaryota > Metazoa > Chordata > Amphibia > Anura > Dicroglossidae > Nanorana > Nanorana parkeri. The sequence continues at coordinate 47,256 of NW_017306803.1, forward strand.
ATAAAAGGGATGCACCGATACAATTTTTTCAAGTACTGATACTTGCCCACTCACAGATACAAGTACTGATACATTTTTGTGTATTGTCATGTGACAGTTTTTCTAAAACAATACAGACTAATGATTTCAGGACAGTGGTGGAGCGCCAGAGCTAAGTCCCCGCTGCAACCCTGGTAGTTCTCGTGAAAAAGCCAAGTATCGCCACTGGTATCTGTGCATCCCTAATTAAAATAAGACAAGCTCCACTTACATACTCCTGAAAGGAGGTTCTAATCATTAGCACGTAATCTGTCACACCTAAATCTAGGGGAGGCACCAATGCCGATACTTGGCATTTTCATGAGAACTACCAGGGTTGCAGAGGTTTCAGGTGGGACCTGGCTCTGGCGCTCCACCACTGTCCAGAAATCATTAGTCTGTATTGTTTTAGAAAAACTGTTACATGACAATAAACAAAAATGTATCAGTACTTGTAAATACTTGGGCAAGTACCAGTACTCGTAAAACTGGTATCGGTGCATCCCTTTTATTTTTATAAAAACAAAATCATACATTAAACCAGAGATGTACAAATCCAAGGAGCTCCGTGTGCTCCTTACAAATGACAGATGCCACCTAACTTTTGGATTTTTCTCTAGTCTAGCCTTGGAGCAGGAAAATTATCTGTACTTGTACCGAGTATGGTACTTGGTATCGGTGCATCCCTAACTAAATCTATGGATCCGACGTGGTGGTAAGTGTGGGGTGTACCGTTTCCACATGACAAATCTGCATTTTCTGTCATTTAGATTAGGAGAGTGAACACACCATGTCAATCTTTTCTGTCCTTTGTACAAGTATATCACCTTTATCAGTAGGCATTGTGTGAAAAAGGTTAAAATGTCCGTCTCATCAAATATATTGAAAAATAAAAATTGTTTCCATGGGCTGCACTTTTTCGCATGAATGTAGGAGCGCTGTTTGCCTGCCAAAAGATTTGTGTCCATCTTTTTTTTAATCCTTTTTCTGCAGATTCAGTGCAGACAAGCTGAATGTATACAGAGTAATGTTTAAACCGCCTTGGGCCTTTGTGACAACACTTAAAACAAGGCAAGAGTAAATGTGGGGTTCATAGGGTATATTGCTAAAGCGGTTTGACGTAATGTGTTTAAATGTACAGTTAATCTTTAACGCAGTCTGAATTCTATATCAATATCACAGTAGAAATAGACTTACAGTTGGTCCTGGAGCCATTAAACTCATTGGTACAGGAATCATTGGAGTCCCTC